>NC_140987.1:291221208-291258935 GCF_052327205.1 Somniosus microcephalus | reverse complement strand
TCTCCTTCCCTCGCGCGCGCGCGCTCTCTCTCTCCTTCACTCGCGCGCGCGCTCTCTCTCTCTCTCTCTCCTTCCCTCGGCGCGCGCGCTCTCGTCTCCTTCCCTCGCGCGCGCGCGCTCTCATCTCCTTCCCTCGCGCGCGCGCTCTCTCTCCTTCCCTCGCGCGGCGCGCTCTCTCTCCTTCCCTCGCGCGCGCGCTCTCTCTCCTTCCCTCGCGCGCGCGCTCTCTCTCCTTCCCTCGCGCGCGCGCTCTCTCTCCTTCCCTCGCGCGCTGCGCTCTCTCTCCTTCCCTCGCGCGCGCGCTCTCTCTCCTTCCCTCGCGCGCGCTCTCTCTCTCCTTCCCTCGCGGCGCGCGCTCTCTCTCCTTCCCTCGCGCGCGCTCTCTCTCTCCTTCCCTCTCGCGCGCGCGCTCTCTCCTTCCCTCTCGCGCGCGCGCTCTCTCTCCTTCCCTCGCGCGCGCGCTCTCTCTCTCTCCTTCCCTCGCTCGCGCGCTCTCTCTCTCTCTCTCTCTCCTTCCCTCGCTGCGCGCGCGCTCTCTCTCCTTCCCTCGCGCTCTCTCTCCTTCCCTCGCGCGCGCTCTCTCTCTCCTTCCCTCGCGCGCGCTCTCTCTCTCCTTCCCTCTCGCGCGCGCGCTCTCTCCTTCCCTCTCGCGCGCGCGCTCTCTCTCCTTCCCTCTCGCGCGCGCTCTCTCTCTCTCCTTCCCTCGCCCGCGCGCTCTCTCTCTCTCTCCTTCCCTCGCGCCAGCGCGCTCTCTCCTTCCCTCGCGCTCTCTCTCCTTCCCTCGCGCGCGCTCTCTCTCTCCTTCCCTCGCGCGCTCGCTCTCTCTCTCCTTCCCTCGCGCGCTGCGCGCGCTCTCTCACTCCTTCCCTCGCGCGCGCGCGCTCTCTCACTCCTTCCCACGCGCGCACGCGCGCTCTCTCACTCCTTCCCACGCCGCACGCGCGCTCTCTCACTCCTTCCCACGCGCGCGCTCTCTCTCTCCTTCCCTCGCGCGCGCGCTCTCTCTCCTTCCCTCGCGCGCGCGCTCTCTCTCCTTCCCTCGCGCGCGCGCTCTCTCTCCTTCCCTCGCGCGCGCGCTCTCTCTCCTTCCCTCGCGCGCGCGCGCTCTCCTTCCCGCGCGCGCGCGCTCTCCTTCCCTCGCGCGCGCTCTCTCCTTCCCTCGCGCGCGCTCTCTCCTTCCTCGCGCGCGCGCGCGCTCTCTCCTTCCCTCGCGCGCGCGCGCGCTCTCTCCTTCCCTCGCGCGCGCGCGCGCTCTCTCCTTCCCTCGCGCGCGCGCGCGCTCTCTCTCCTTCCCTCGCGCGCGCGCGCGCTCTCTCTCCTTCCCTCGCGCGCGCGGCGCTCTCTCTCCTTCCCGCGCGCGCGCTCTCTCTCCTTCCCTCGCGCGCGCTCTCTCTCCTTCCCTCGCGCGCGCGCTCTCTCTTCCCTCGCGCGCGCGCTCCCTTTCCCTCGCGCGTGCGCTCCCTTTCCCTCGCGCGCGCGCTCTCTTTCCCTCGCAGCGCGCTCGCGCTCTCTCTTTCCCTCGCGCGCGCGCTCTCTCTCTTTCCTCGCGCGCGCGCTCTCTCTCTTTCCCTCGCGCGCGCGCTCTCTCTCCTTCCCTCGCGCTCCGCGCGCGCTTTCTCTCTCTCTCCTTCCCTCGCGCGCGCGCGCTCTCTCTCTCTCCTTCCCGCGCTCTCTCTCTCCTTCCCTCGCGCGCGCGCTCTCTCTCTCTCCTTCCCTCGCGCGCGCGCGCTCTCTCTCTCCTTCCTTCGCGCGCGCGCGCTCTCTCTCCTTCCCTCGCGCTCGCGCTCTCTCTCTCTCCTTCCCTCGCCCGCGCGCTCTCTCTCTCCTTCCCTCGCGCGCGCACGCGCGCTCTCTCTCTCTCTCTCTCCTTCCCTCGCGCGCGCGCTCTCTCTCCTTCCCTCGCGCGCGCGCGCTCTCTCTCCTTCCCTCGCGCGCTCTCTCTCTCCTTCCCTCGCGCGCGCGCTCTCTCTCTCCTTCCCTCGCGCGCGCTCTCTCTCTCTCTCCTTCCCTCGCGCGCGCTCTCTCTCTCCTTCCCTCGCGCGCTCTCTCTCCTTCCCTCGCGCGCGCGCGCTCTCTCTCCTTCCCTCGCGCGCGCTCTCTCTCCTTCCCTCGCGCGCTCTCTCTCTCCTTCCCGCGCGCAGCGCTCTCCTTCCCTCGCGCGCGCTCTCTCTCTCCTTCCCTCGCGCGCGCTCTCTCTCTCCTTCCCTCGCGCGCGCGCAGCGCTCTCTCTCCTTCCCTCGCGCGCGCGCGCGCTCTCTCTCCTTCCCTCGCGCGCGCGCTCTCTCTCTCTCTCCTTCCCTCGCGCGCGCGCTCTCTCTCCTTCCCTCGCGCGCGCGCGCTCTCTCTCTCCTTCCTCGCGCGCGCGCCTCTCTCTCCTTCCCTCGCGCGCGCGCTCTCTCTCCTTCCCTCGCGCGCGCGCTCTCTCTCCTTCCCTCGCGCGCGCGCTCTCTCTCCTTCCCTCGCGCGCGCGCTCTCTCTCCTTCCCTCGCGCGCGCTCTCTCTCTCTCTCCTTCCCTCGCGCGCGCTCTCTCTCTCCTTCCCTCGCGCGCTCTCTCTCCTTCCTCGCGCCGGCGCGCTCTCTCTCCTTCCCTCGCGCGCGCGCTCTCTCTCCTTCCCTCGCGCGCTCTCTCTCTCCTTCCCGCGCGCGCGCTCTCCTTCCCTCGCGCGCGCTCTCTCTCTCCTTCCCTCGCGCGCGCTCTCTCTCTCCTTCCCTCGCGCGCGCGCGCGCTCTCTCTCCTTCCCTCGCGCGCGCGCTCTCTCTCTCTCTCCTTCCCTCGCGCGCGCGCTCTCTCTCCTTCCCTCGCGCGCGCGCGCTCTCTCTCTCCTTCCCTCGCGCGCGCGCTCTCTCTCCTTCCCTCGCGCGCCGCGCTCTCTCTCCTTCCCTCGCGCGCGCGCTCTCTCTCCTTCCCTCGCGCGCGGCGCTCTCTCTCCTTCCCTCGCGCGCGCGCTCTCTCTCCTTCCCTCGCGCGCGCGCTCTCTCTCCTTCCCTCGCGCGCGCTCTCTCTCTCCTTCCCTCTCGCGCGCGCTCTCTCTCCTTCCCTCGCGCGCGCTCTCTCTCTCCTTCCCTCTCGCGCGCAGCGCTCTCTCCTTCCCTCTCGCGCGCGCGCTCTCTCCTTCCCTCGCGCGCGCGCTCTCTCTCTCTCCTTCCCTCGCCCGCGCGCTCTCTCTCTCTCTCTCCTTCCCTCGCGCGCGCGCTCTCTCTCCTTCCCTCGCGCTCTCTCTCCTTCCCTCGCGCGCGCTCTCTCTCTCCTTCCCTCGCGCGCGCTCTCTCTCTCCTTCCCTCTCGCGCGCGCGCTCTCTCCTTCCCTCTCGCGCGCGCGCTCTCTCCTTCCCTCTCGCGCGCGCGCTCTCTCTCCTTCCCTCTCGCGCGCGCTCTCTCTCTCTCCTTCCCTCGCCCGCGCGCTCTCTCTCTCTCTCTCTCCTTCCCTCGCGCGCGCGCGCGCTCTCTCCTTCCCTCGCGCTCTCTCTCCTTCCTCGCGCGCGCTCTCTCTCTCCTTCCCTCGCGCGCGCTCTCTCTCTCCTTCCCTCGCGCGCGCGCGCGCTCTCTCACTCTTCCCACGCGCGCACGCGCGCTCTCTCACTCCTTCCCACGCGCGCACGCGCGCTCTCACTCCTTCCCACGCGCGCTCTCTCTCCTTCCCTCGCGCGCACGCGCGCTCTCTCTCTCCTTCCCTCGCGCGCGCGCTCTCTCTCCTTCCCTCGCGCGCGCGCTCTCTCTCCTTCCCTCGCGCGCGCGCTCTCTCTTTCCCTCGCGCGCGCGCTCTCTCTCCTTCCCTCGCGCGCGCGCTCTCTCTCCTTCCCTCGCGCGCTCTCTCTCCTTCCCTCGCGCGCGCGCTCTCTCTCCTTCCCTCGCGCGCGCGCGCGCTCTCTCCTTCCCTCGCGCAGCGCGCGCTCTCTCCTTCCCTCGCGCGCGCGCGCTCTCTCCTTCCCTCGCGCGCGCGCTCTCTCCTTCCCTCGCGCGCGCGCGCGCTCTCCTTCCCTCGCGCGCGCTGCGCTCCTCTCCTTCCCTCGCGCGCGCGCGGCGCTCTCTCCTTCCCTCGCGCGCGCGCGCGCTCTCTCCTTCCCTCGCGCGCGCGCGCTCTCTCCTTCCCGCGCGCGCGCGCGCTCTCTCTCCTTCCCTCGCGCGCAGCGCTCTCTCTCCTTCCCGCGCGCGCGCTCTCTCTCCTTCCCGCGCGCTCTCCTTCCCTCGCGCGCGCTCTCTCTCCTTCCCTCGCGCGCGCGCTCTCTCTTCCCTCGCGCGCGCGCTCCTTTCCCTCGCGCGCGCGCTCCCTTTCCTCCGCCCTCTCCTCGCGCGCTCTCTCTCCTTCCCTCGCGCCCGCGCGCTCTCTCTCTCTCTCCTTCCCTCGCGCGCGCGCTCTCTCTCTCTCCTTCCCGCGCTCTCTCTCTCCTTCCCTCGCGCGCGCTCTCTCTCTCTCCTTCCCTCGCGCGCGCGCGCGCTCTCTCTCTCCTTCCTTCGCGCGCGCGCGCTCTCTCTCCTTCCCTCGCGCTCGCGCTCTCTCTCTCTCCTTCCCTCGCCCGCGCGCTCTCTCTCTCCTTCCCTCGCGCGCGCACGCGCGCTCTCTCTCTCTCTCTCCTTCCCTCGCGCGCGCGCGCTCTCTCCTTCCCCTCGCGCGCGCGCTCTCTCTCCTTCCCTCGCGCGCGCGCTCTCTCTCCTTCCCTCGCGCGCGCGCTCTCCTCTCCTTCCCTCGCGCGCGCGCTCTCTCTCCTTCCCTCGCGCGCGCGCTCTCTCTCCTTCCTCGCGCGCGCGCTCTCTCTCCTTCCCTCGCGCGCGCGCTCTCTCTCCTTCCCTCGCGCGCGCGCTCTCTCTCCTTCCCTCGCGCGCGCGCTCTCTCTCCTTCCCTCGCGCGCGCGCGCTCTCTCTCTCTTCCCTCGCGCGCGCGCTCTCTCTCCTTCCCTCGCGCGCGCGCGCTCTCTCTCTCTCCTTCCTCACGCGCGCGCTCTCTCTCTCCTTCCCTCGCGCGCGCGCTCTCTCTCCTTCCCCGCGCGCGCGCTCTCTCTCCTTCCCTCGCGCGCGCAGGCGCGCTCTCTCTCTCCTTCCCTCGCGGCGCGCGCGCGCTCTCTCTCCTTCCCTCGCGCGGCGCTCTCTCTCTCTCTCTCCTTCCCTCGCGCGCGCTCTCTCTCTTTCTCTTTCCCTCGCGCGCGCGCGCTCTCTCTCTCTCTCTCTTTCTCTTTCCCTCGTGCGCGCGCTCTCTCCTTCTTCGCGCGCGCTCTCTCTCCTTCCCTCGCGCGCGCGCTCTCTCTCTCCTTCCCTCGCGCGCGCGCGCTCTCTCTCCTTCCCTCGCGCGCGCGCTCTCTCTCTCCTTCCTTCGCGCGCGCGCTCTCTCTCTCCTTCCTTCGCGCGCGCTCGCGCTCTCTCTCTCTCCTTCCCTCGCCCGCGCGCTCTCTCTCTCTCCTTCCCTCGCGCGCGCGCTCTCTCTCTCTCTCTCCTTCCCGCGCTCTCACTCCTTCCCTCGCAGCGCGCTCTCTCTCCTTCCCTCGCGCGCGCGCGCTCTCTCTCCTTCCCTCGCGCGCGCGCTCTCTCTCTCCTTCCCTCGCGCGCGCGCTCTCTCTCTCCTTCCCTCGCGCGCGCGCTCTCTCTCCCTTCCCTCGCGCGCGCGCTCTCTCTCTCTCTCTCCTTCCCTCGCGCGCGCTCTCTCCTTCCCTCGCGCGCGCTCTCTCCTTCCCTCGCGCGCGCGCTCTCTCTCTCCTTCCCTCGCGCGCGCGCGCTCTCTCTCTCCTTCCCTCGCGCGCGCGCTCTCTCTCTCCTTCCCTCGCGCGCGCGCTCTCTCTCTCTCTCTCCTTCCCTCGCGCGCGCTCTCTCCTTCCCTCGCGCGCGCTCTCTCCTTCCCTCGCGCGCGCGCGCTCTCTCTCTCTCTCTCTCTCTCTCTCTCCTTCCCTCGCGCGCGCGCGCTCGCTTTCTCTTTCCCTCGCGCGCGCGCTCTCTCCTTCTTTCGCGCGCGCAGCGCTCTCTCTCTCTCTCTTTCTCTTTCTCTTTCCCTCGCGCGCGCGCTCTCTCCTTCTTTCGCGCGCGCTCTCTCTCCTTCCCTCGCGCGCGCCTCTCTCTCCTTCCCCTCTCCTTCCCTCGCGCGCGCGCTCTCTCTCTCTCTCCTTCCCCTCGCGCGCGCGCTCTCTCTCTCTCTCTCCTTCCCTCGCGCGCGCTCTCTCTCTCCTTCCGTCGCGCGCTGCGCGCTCTCTCTCCTTCCGTCGCGCGCGCTCTCTCTCTCCTTCCCTCGCGCGCGCGCGCTCTCTCTCCTTCCGTCGCGCGCTGCGCGCGCTCTCTCTCCTTCCCTCGCGCGCGCGCTCTCTCTCCTTCCCTCGCGCGCGCTCTCTCTCTCCTTCCCTCTCGCGCGCGCTCTCTCTCTCCTTCCCTCGCGCGCGCTCTCTCTCTCCTTCCCTCTCGCGCGCGCGCTCTCTCTCCTTCCCTCGCGCGCGCGCTCTCTCTCTCTCCTTCCCTCGCCCGCGCGCTATCTCTCTCTCTCTCCTTCCCTCGCGCTCTCTCTCCTTCCCTCGCGCGCGCTCTCTCTCTCCTTCCCTCGCGCGCGCGCTCTCTCTCTCCTTCCCTCTCGCGCGCGCGCGCTCTCTCCTTCCCTCTCGCGCGCGCGCTCTCTCTCCTTCCCTCTCGCGCGCGCGCTCTCTCTCTCTCTCCTTCCCTCGCCCGCGCGCTCTCTCTCTCTCTCTCTCTCCTTCCCTCGCGCGCGCGCTCTCTCCTTCCCTCGCGCTCTCTCTCCTTCCCTCGCGCGCGCGCTCTCTCTCTCCTTCCCTACGCGCGCGCTCTCTCTCTCCTTCCCTCGCGCAGCGCGCGCTCTCTCACTCCTTCCCTCGCGCGCGCGCGCTCTCTCACTCCTTCCCACGCGCGCTCTCTCACTCCTTCCCACGCGCGCACGCGCGCTCTCTCACTCCTTCCCACGCGCGCTCTCTCACTCCTTCCCACGCGCGCTCTCTCACTCCTTCCCACGCGCGCTCTCTCTCTCCTTCCCTCGCGCGCACGCGCGCTCTCTCTCTCCTTCCCTCGCGCGCGCGCTCTCTCTCTCCTTCCCTCGCGCGCGCGCTCTCTCTCCTTCCCTCGCGCGCGCGCTCTCTCTCCTTCCCTCGCGCGCGCGCTCTCTCTCCTTCCCTCGCGCGCGCGCGCTCTCTCTCCTTCCCTCGCGCGCGCGCGCGCTCTCTCTCTCCTTCCCTCGCGCGCGCGCTCTCTCTCCTTCCCTCGCGCGCGCGCTCTCTCTCTCTCCTTCCCTCACGCGCGCGCTCTCTCTCTCCTTCCCCCTCGCGCGCGCTCTCTCTCCTTCCCTCGCGCGCGCTCTCTCTCTCTCTCTCTCTCCTTCCCTCGCGCGCAGCGCGCGCGCTCTCTCTCTCTTTCTCTTTCCCTCGCGCGCGCGCGCTCTCTCTCTCTCTCTCTTTCTCTTTCCCTCGTGCGCGCGCTCTCTCCTTCTTTCGCGCGCGCTCTCTCTCCTTCCCTCGCGCGCGCGCTCTCTCTCTCCTTCCCTCGCGCGCGCGCGCTCTCTCTCCTTCCCTCGCGCGCGCGCGCTCTCTCTCCTTCCCTCGCGCGCGCGCGCTCTCTCTCCTTCCTTCGCGCGCGCTCGCGCTCTCTCTCTCTCCTTCCCTCGCCCGCGCGCTCTCTCTCTCTCCTTCCCTCGCGCGCGCGCGCTCTCTCTCTCTCTCTCCTTCCCGCGCTCTCACTCCTTCCCTCGCGCGCGCTCTCTCTCCTTCCCTCGCGCGCGCGCTCTCTCTCCTTCCCTCGCGCGCGCGCTCTCTCTCTCCTTCCCTCGCGCGCTGCGCTCTCTCTCTCCTTCCCTCGCGCGCGCGCTCTCTCTCTCCTTCCCTCGCGCGCGCGCGCTCTCTCTCTCTCTCTCCTTCCCTCGCGCGCGCTCTCTCCTTCCCTCGCGCGCGCGCTCTCTCTCTCTCTCTCTCTCTCTCTCCTTCCCTCGCGCGCGCGCGCTCGCTTTCTCTTTCCCTCGCGCGCGCGCTCTCTCTCTCTCTTTCTCTTTCCCTCGTGCGCGCGCTCTCTCCTTCTTTCGCGCGCGCTCTCTCTCCTTCCCTCGCGCGCGCGCTCTCTCTCTCCTTCCCTCGCGCGCGCGCGCTCTCTCTCCTTCCCTCGCGCGCGCGCTCTCTCTCTCCTTCCTTCGCGCGCGCTCGCGCTCTCTCTCTCTCCTTCCCTCGCCCGCGCGCTCTCTCTCTCTCCTTCCCTCGCGCGCGCGCTCTCTCTCTCTCCTTCCCTCGCGCGCGCTCTCACTCCTTCCCTCGCGCGCGCTCTCTCTCCTTCCCTCGCGCGCGCGCTCTCTCTCCTTCCCTCGCGCGCGCGCTCTCTCTCTCCTTCCCTCGCGCGCGCGCTCTCTCTCTCCTTCCCTCGCGCGCGCGCTCTCTCTCTCCTTCCCTCGCGCGCGCGCTCTCTCTCTCCTTCCCTCGCGCGCGCGCTCTCTCTCTCTCTCCTTCCCTCGCGCGCGCTCTCTCCTTCCCTCGCGCGCGCGCTCTCTCTCTCTCTCTCTCTCTCTCTCTCTTCCCTCGCGCGCGCGCGCTCGCTTTCTCTTTCCCTCGCGCGCGCGCTCTCTCCTTCTTTCGCGCGCGCGCTCTCTCTCTCTCTCTTTCTCTTTCTCTTTCCCTCGCGCGCGCGCTCTCTCTCCTTCTTTCGCGCGCGCTCTCTCTCCTTCCCTCGCGCGCGCACTCTCTCTCCTTCCCTCGCGCGCGCGCGCTCTCTCTCCTTCCCTCGCGCGCGCGCTCTCTCTCTCTCTCCTTCCCTCGCGCGCGCGCTCTCTCTCTCTCCTTCCCTCGCGCGCGCGCTCTCTCTCTCTCCTTCCCTCGCGCGCGCGCTCTCTCTCTCTCTCCTTCCCTCGCGCGCGCGCTCTCTCTCTCTCTCCTTCCGTCGCGCGCGCTCTCTCTCCTTCCGTCGCGCGCGCGCGCGCTCTCTCTCCTTCCCTCGCGCGCGCGCGCGCTCTCTCTCCTTCCCTCGCGCGCTCTCTCTCCTTCCCTCGCGCGCTCTCTCTCCTTCCCTCGCGCGCTCTCTCTCCTTCCCTCGCGCGCTCTCTCTCCTTCCCTCGCGCGCTCTCTCTCCTTCCCTCGCGCGCTCTCTCTCCTTCCCTCGCGCGCGCTCTCTCTCCTTCCCTCGCGCGCTCTCTCTCCTTCCCTCGCGCGCGCTCTCTCTCTCCTTCCCTCGCGCGCTCTCTCTCTCTCCTTCCCTCGCGCGCTCTCTCTCCTTCCCTCGCGCGCGCGCTCTCTCTCCTTCCCTCGCGCGCGCGTGCTCTCTCTCCTTCCCTCGCGCGCGCGCTCTCTCTCCTTCCCTCGCGCGCGCGCTCTCTCTCTCTCTCCTTCCCTCGCGCGCGCGCGCGCGCTCTCTCTCTCCTTCCCTCGCGCGCGCGCTCTCTCTCTCCTTCCCTCGCGCGCGCGCTCTCTCTCTCCTTCCCTCGCGCGCTCGCTCTCTCTCTCTCTCTCTCTCTCCTTCCCTCGCGCGCGCGCTCTCTCTCTCCTTCCCTCGCGCGCACACGTTCCCGTAAGGGCCCCGCACACGAAAACTCAGAACTTGCGATCTGTCAAGAATATTCTTCACAGATCCTCCGCATCTCCGGGAAATGGACATCCGCAGGCAGAGATTCGCCCAACTACTGCACAGTGAATGCCCGTGAAATTCTCACACCTGGTAAAGCGTTTAAATGAACATTAAATAATTTTTTTTTTTAAATTTAACATAAAAAAACCTGTAAAATAAGTTCAGGTTATTTTTAGCCCCTTTAAAACCTTTACATTTATTTTTCAAAAAATTAAATTTTGGTTTTAAATATTTAATTAAATTGTCTTTTAATTAATTTTAAATGCAATTTATTGGTTGGGCTGGCCCACATGATCCCAGGGGCGCTTGCAAACCGCCTGCGCCCCTGGGATACGTGGGCCTTTACACATGTCTACGCATAGAGGCCCAGGAGCACGAGTCTCCATGGATCCCGAGGCAGGAGGTAGACACGGACTTTATTTGCAGATAGGAGGCATTTCCCTGCGGGAAGCCTCCGACCGCAAATTCAGGTCCATTGTTCACAATCTAAGAAATGAGTCTTTGGGTAGAACCGTGACCTATTTACTAGATAGGCTATGAACCATGAGCATTTTGAGGGCAAATTCCAATGCTTGTTGCTTTTCGGAGATAGTCTGCTCTGTCTGGCTGAGTGAGCAGTTGAGTTTTCAGTAGGCCAAAGTGAGATGATTTAGATTTCTACGGCCAGTATAGCAGTACACACATTACCATAATTTTATCTCTCTGGATTATCAACCTGTCCCAGATGATCTGTCTTTGGCGATTTTGCTTGATGTTGGCCAAGACACGAGGAAATCTCTGTGCTCTTCTTCGAATAATGCCATGGGATC
Source organism: Somniosus microcephalus (assembly GCF_052327205.1). Taxonomy (NCBI): domain Eukaryota; kingdom Metazoa; phylum Chordata; class Chondrichthyes; order Squaliformes; family Somniosidae; genus Somniosus; species Somniosus microcephalus. The sequence goes on along the minus strand of NC_140987.1, from coordinate 291,248,612 downwards.
CTCAATCCCCACCTGAACCACAGGAATGAGCACATAAGTTTAACATTTTATCTGCAAGACAGCACCACAGTACCTCCTCAGCACTGCACTTGCGTGTTAGCCTAAATTGTGTGCTCAGTTCTGGAGTGGCGCTTGAACCGATGACTTTCTGCCTCCGGTGCAAGACTGCTATAAGATGAGTCAAGTTGACACCACTTTGATAACTATAGACCTATGTATAGGCAACTCAAAAGTCCTGTGCTTCCCAGGTGCTGAAAATCAGATGGATTCCTTGCTTATTATAACTACGCCCTATCTTTAGGGTGTCTAAGTGCAGATGCCTGAGTAGTATTTGTTATTTATAAATTTAACAACTATAGCTACCCATATAAAAAAATTAATTTGGCTCAGAGTTCAGCTTGTTAACATTGTATTGAAAACCACAATGCAAATTACATAGATTGCTCAGGTCTTATCGTAATACAAATGCAAACCTGCTCATTTGTGGTATTTTTGTTGGCAAATAGCATCACCGGTTTGCATTATGTAGTTGGTAAATGTAAGATTTGCATAGTTTGCATTCGTTAAACTAGCACTAGACAAAAGTTTGGCTAATAAATTTGGATGTTAGTGGTGCATTCTGTACTGTACCTTTAAGGTAAATCACAGAAATGACAGCACAGGCCATTTAGTCCATCACGGCTAAGGCAGTGCTAATTCAATCGGAGATATTAGGCTAAGGTCAATTTGGGGCATAGAATTGGCGCAATCTGAGGGGGGGGGGGGGGGGGGGGGGAGGAGAAATTTGGTCAGACCCTGTTTCAGCTAGATTTCCCTGCCTCTGACCACTTTGAAAAATTCTGACAGATGGCAGCAGGCACTTCTGCCCGCACAACCTCCATCATAACATCACAATTGGAGGTGGCACCAGTGGGATGCCATGCTCCCCAAGAAATCCCACCTGTTCTGCCCAGCTTATGGCCAACAGAAAGTACACCTGCATGATGCAGGCATACTCATCATATAATAGGGTTCCAAAATGCCATATCCCAACAACAATTGATTGCTGTAAGGAAAGGGATAAACTATTAGAAATTAACAAAAAATGTCTCTCTTTGGCCACACCAGCCCCTGCATCCCTCCCCAACGCCCTCAGAATTCCCATGCCCCCGTTGGGTGGGTATCCAGTTGGCCATAATTGAAGCAAGCACCCATCCTTTTAATGCAAATTACCTCATCCCTGAATTTGGGAGGAGTCATCACCAGAGCAGGTGGGAAAGCAGAAATCTTGCCCCAATGCACTTTTGGCAGCACATTCTGGACCAGAATTTATGGGCTATCTACTTTAACATGATTTTCCAATATCCTTTTATATTCTTCCTTTTCAAATACTCGGTTTGAAAAAGCTAATCTGTCTCCCTCCATTCCTCTAGTGATAACCCTGAAGATTACATCTTACATAGGTCTAGGCAAACATTCAATGATCAAATAGAAAGATTGCAGTGTGCTGGCTTTTAAGCCTACACTGGAATTTTTAACACCATTCACATGAGGCAGTGTCATGGTTCAGGAGAAAGTTTTTTTTTGTACTGAATGGAGATTTTGAACCCAGGACACAATGAAATTGCAACAGAAACAAAAATACTGCCACAGGCCAAAAAAGTACTCTATGATATATTAGTTGAAAGGAATGTTTTTCACTTGACAGATCGGCAGGACGAAAACAAAGCAATACAGGAGTATAGGACTGAACTTGGCTCATGGGCACTGTCTTCTACAGTGCACAAAAGGAAAGTAATCTGGTTCCAGCTGAAGTGCTCTGAAAGGTCTAGTGAAACAAATTATTTTCCCAATTAGTGTAATTAACCCGATCCACATCATTTGGCGTACAAATGTAATTGCAAAGATTACTAAAGCAGATAACAAGTTTTATGATTCATCTGGAATATTTTTCTACAGGTTTCACAATATTGAAGGGAACACATCTTTTTATACTTCTTATTACCTGCTTGGCTGGCAAACTGACAATAGGAAATCAAAGGCATACTTTTCTAGGAAAAATAATATTGTATGGTTTCTTTGAAATACCAGCAATAGGTTAAAGGTGCTTTAATGGAATAATGGGAAATCTGTAAAGTTAGACATGTACATTGTTTTATAATTAGAATGACAATATTGATTTATACTACCAATAACTTATACAACACTGATTCGAGCATTCATGTCTGTCCACCTCACTGACAGTCAAGGGTTAGGGAATATCTGAATCAAATGCGAAAAAGTGGGGTAGAAAACTTCCATTGAGAAACTACTAAGGACATATGAAAATGGCAAATGCAATCAGCAAAGTTTACCAGTAAAAGAAAGAGGAGCAATTAAATAAATTGCTTCAAAGTTTTGGGAAGTTTGTTGGAGCGATCAGCTTGCATTTTCCCCCAGCTGAAAATTTACTGATAAAATAACATTAATAACACAAGGGCCTAGAAATTTGATAGGTCCTGAAGACAGGCATGGGGATTGCGATAGCAAACCCGGAAATTCAGAGGACTGCAGGCAGCACGTAAAATTCATGCTGCCTGCTACTTTGCATAACTGTAGTGTTTAGCCAAGTGCTGAATGCGCTGCCAAGTGGCTGAACGCTCAGCAGGGGGCCCAAGTTTGTGCGAGGCTAGCTCCAATTAAAGCTAACCAGCATAACTTAAAGGCAGTCTGCACCTCTTAAAGGGGATGTGGCTTCTGCCTGCAACAGGTGGTGGAAGTGCTTACGGAGGGTACTGTCAGAAAAAGACTGAGTAATGGTTCACCAGGCCAGAGAAAAGGCTCCGATGCAGCACTGGAGGCACTGGTCCAGGAGGTCAACTCCAGGAAAGAGGTCCTCTTCCCACAGGAGGCCCTCCAGGCTCTAGATTAGGTGTGAAATGCGCTGGCAGAATGAGAGACAGCTGCCATGTGGGAGAGAAAAAAAAGGGGGAAGAACACAAAACAAAGGTGTGGATAAAAAATGTAATAGGGGCAGAGGTTATGATCTGAAATTGTTGAACTCGATATTGAGTCCGGAAGGCTGTAAAGTGCCTAATCGGAAGATGAGGTGCTGTTCCTCGAGCTTACACTGGGTTTCCGTGGAACAATGCAAGAGCCCCGAGTACGGTGAGGTCTGAGTGGGAATGGGGCGGTGAATTAAAATGACAGGCAACCGGAAGCTCGGGGTCACCCTTACGGACTGAACGGAGGTGTTCCGCAAAGCGGTCACCCAATCTGCGTTTGGTCTTCCCAATGTAGAGGAGACCACATCGTGAGCAGCGAATACAGTATACTAGATTGCAAGAAGTACAAGTAAATCACTGTTTCACCTGGAAGGGGTGTTTGGGGCCCTGGACAGTGGGAAGGGGGGAGGTATAAGGGCAGGTGTTGCATCTCTTGTTCTTGCACGGGAAGGTGCCGGGCGAAGGGGAAGGGGGTGCCGGGCTGGGGGTGATAGAGGAGTGGACTAGGGTGTCTCGGAGGGAGCGGTCCCTACGAAATGCTGAAAGGGGAGGGGAAGATGCGTTTGGTGGTGGGATCACGTTGGAGGCGGCGGAAGATGATCCGTTGAATGTGGAGGCTGGTGGGGTGAAAGGTGAGGACAAGGGGCAGCACGGTGGCATAGTGGTTAGCACTGTTGCCTCACAGCGCCAGGGACCCGGGTTCGAATCCGGCCTCGGGTAACTGTCTGTGTGGAGTTTGCACATTCTCCCCATGTTTGCGTGGGTTTTCTCCGGGTGCTCCGGTTTCCTCCCACAGTCCAAAGATGTGCAGGTTAGGTTGATTGGCTATGATAAATTGACCCTTAGTGTTAGGGGGATTAAATACGTTGGTTTACGGGGATAGGGTGGGATATGTGTTGGTGTAGGGGTTACGGGGATCGGGTGGGATATGTGTCGGTGCAGGCTCGATGGGCCGAAATGGCCTCTATCTGCACTGTGGGGTTTCTGTGATGGGGAACCATATCGTGGTTCCGGGAGGGAGGGGCAGGGGTGAGGGCAGAAGTGCGGGAGACAGAATGGACACGGTCGAAAGCCGTGTCAACCACGGTAGAGGGGAATCCTCGGTTGAGGAAAAAGGAAGATATGTTGGAAGCGCTGGTGTGGAAGGTGGCATCGTCGGAGCAGATGCGGCGGAGACGGAGAAACTGGGAGAATGGAATAGAGTCCTTACAGGAGGCGGGGTGGGAGGAAGTGTAGTCCAGGTAGCTGTGAGAGTCAGTGGGCTTGTCGTGAATGTTGGTCAATAACCTATCCCCAGAGATGGAAATGTCAAGGAAGGGAAGGGAAGAGTCGGAGATGGACCATGTGAAGGTGAGGGAAGGGTGGAAATTGGAGGCAAAGTGAATGAAATCGTCTACCTCACATTCATAGTTTCACCTCATCCACACACACTTACCACTGCTGCAAGCCTCACTCCCACATCTCACAGCTTGTACACACCGTTAGCTATTCAACCATGACAGGCACATCACTCTAACACATTACACCACCTTCACTGACACACTTCCCTTTCTCTTGCAGGAAAAGGTGGCGCTTAACAGACGACAGAAGACATTAACCGGTGGGGTACAGGCTCGCCTGCATCGCCTTCCCCCTTGGAGGAGGCGGTGCTGGCCATTCTTGGCAGGGGCATGGCTGAGCTAGCAGCGGGGCTGAAGGAATACAAGATGCCGATCTCCTCATAAGTTATCCTCCTTCTCACATCCCACTTCCCCCTCATCCCACAATCTCTTCTGATTTATAATCTGCACATGATGTAAGCATGCACCTCTTGCTTTCCACCCCTCCCCTCACCACAACCCTACACTTGTGCCTTTCTCATTTCAGACACCGAAGAAATCCAGCCTGCCCAGCCAGTGGTCGAACAAGAGGGAGGAGAGAGTCAAAAAGAAGAAACAACACCGTCATTCGATTTTACACTCCCAGCCACCAGCTCAGATACTGACACTTCACGTTCTTTAGAGGCTAGGTTAGGTTAGATGCGAGATCTGCACGTGCTGAGACACCAGGCACAAGTGGCTTGCAGCAGGGCAGGGGGAAGGGCAGCTCAGGTGCCAGCTCCCCAGAGGGCGAGGTCGCACACGTGTTCTGCTGCACAGGACTCAGATGAAGACCTTGATAGGGCAGCCTACAGAAGAATGCTGCTGGGTATGCATAATGAAATGCTTGGTGCATTGGCAGGCCTGCCACAAAGCCTAAATGCAATGTCAAGGAGCATGGAGGAGTCCAGCTCCAGCCTTGCACAGGGCTTTGCACAGAGCTTGGAGCCCATCCTTTCCAGCTTGGAAGTGGTGGGCAGATCCATTAACACACTTGTGGATCCAACCATCATGCTGCTTCTGATGGCCGAAGTCTCAGCTTCCAATGCAGCGCAAGCCACCCAATGACCGAGTGCTGCAATGGAAGCTCAGACTGAAGTCATACAAGCTCAGCTTGCTGCCACACAGGCACAGACTGCTGCCATCGTGGCTGGGTTTACCAGTGTTGAAAGGGGCTTGCAGGGTGTCACAGCAGTCTGTACTTCAGCAGATTACCAGGTTTGGTGAGGCGCTGCCCCGGGGGAGTGGCAATGGATCCGTGGAGGACGACCCTGCTGTCCTCTCTCAGGATGACAGCATTCGCCCTCCCACCACTGCCACTCCGCCAATGCCCTTGCTGTTGCTCGTCAGCCAGCCCAGACTGCTGCCGCCCATGCCGAGGTGGTACAGTCTGAAGCTGGGCCTACAATGTCATCCTGCAAGGCCACTGAATTCTCCCCACTGAAAGTCAGCAGCCTTCCACCAACCATGCTGCAGCCACTGGGGTAGCACTGCATAGGAGCATTAGGATAGGCATAGGCACATGCAAGACAGTCATTAAGGGAATGCACAAGGGTGATTAGTTGAATATTTCATGTAATCTTGGATGGATATATGGATATAATTTGCTTGGAAAGTTTGCTTTGTGGTGGCTTTTATTTCAGCATTGTTGCCAAGATGACACTGTGATGGTCAGTAACAGAGGGAAGGTAAGGTGTGGGACTAATGTTGAATGGGAAAGTAGGGTTGCATTCATTCATACCACGGGCGGATGATTCGATCCCACTTATCCCAGCCAGAAAGGGGCTGTCTGGGATGCCGCCTTCCTTCCATTTCCTCCTCTTTCGCCTCCTCCTCCTGAACTGGCGGTCATATCCCTGGTGGCAAGGGCTGTGCCCTCATTATGGCCAGGTTGTGGAAGTGTTGTTTAAAGACGCAAATGATGTTCCGTGTGGCAGCATGGCTCTCGTTGTACGCATGCTGCCCACGTGTGGTAGGATTGTGGTGCACAATCATGAGGCAGGTGGTCAAGGGATAGCCCTTATCGCCCAGTAGCCACCCTCTGGTTTGTCTTGGTGGCTCAAAGACTGAGGGAGCAGTAACTGGCACAGAATAAAAGCATCATGACTGCTGCCAGGATACCGGGCATTCACCATCATGATATACTGAGCATGGTTGCACACCAACTATACATTCAGCGAGTGGTAACCTTTGTGGTTGCGGTTCATCTCAGCATTTATATACTGTGCTCGCAAAGCCACGTGCATGCAGTCGATGGCGCCCTGAACCATGGGGAAGTCCACTATCCAGGCAAAGCCACGTGCACACTCTGTCTGCTTCTCTCTGGTCAGAGAGAAAACAATGAAGTCCCCTCTCCTGGCATAGGAGCTACAGTCACCTCTCTTATGCAGCAGTGGACAGCGCACTGAGATATGTTACAGATGTTGTTACTCCAGCTTGGAAGGATCCCGATGCAAAGAAATTCAGGGCCACGGTCACCTTCACAGCCACTCGCAACACTGTCCTTGCCCTGGAGGTTGCAGGTCTGGTTGCAAGAGGTGGCAGAGTTCTGTGAGCATCTCCTCCGTAAATCGCAGACGCCTCACACACTGCTCATGGCTCAGGTTGTGGTAAGAGAATCGTTCTCGGAAGAACCCCCTGGGTGAGGCCTCCTGCCGAGAGCCCTTCTCACCCTCCTCCTCCTCCCACTACGAGCAGCTTGTCCTGTTCTTTGCTGTCTCTGCTCCATCTCTCTGTCATGCTGCAGGCCAAGTGGTATAACAACTAGAGCACCTATGACTGGGAGCAAGTGATCTGACCAGAACCCTTGAATTCAGAAGCAAGGCCTTCTCCACTTGCAGCACCAACTTTAAATAACTCAAGAAAGCTCCAAACAGTTTCACAAACTTACACAGTAGAAATCAAAAAGCAACTGACCTGAAAGTTGTCGATGGTTCCTTTAAATATCGCTTTGGGGGGGGGGGGGGGGGGCGGGTCCTTCCTGCTGCTGAACACGTGTTCAGCTGTGCAAGGTTAAGAGAGGGCATTAGCTCCAGCGAAGACAATGAAAATGGCAATGCTGGCGTCAAATCAGCATTGCACGCTGACTGACTTCACGATCTGCCTACTTACCATACTTCTAGCACATGCTCCCAACAGCCACCCAACTGCCCTCACCAAGATGGCGTCCAGCGCAGCCCGCACCAGAAATGTGCGCACGTCAGATGGATGCCATTTTGGTCTCAATTCAGCACATGCAGCGCACTAACAATGGGTACTATGCAACCAAATTTTTAGGCCACGAAACCCAAAAATTACATATATATATATAAACCTGTCTCTCTCTCTCTCTCTGTCTCTCTCTGTCCAGCTATACAATCAAAAGTTAGAGCGTACCTACACGTATGTTATATCGAAAGAAAGCTTATCGTTAGGGGACTCTCGTAGGCATATTTACTTTTTCGTCAGACAAAAATTGTTTGGACAGTATACAAAAAACGTTCAAAAATCCTCACATTAGCGGTTGACCAATCCTACCTCTGATTAGCGTTGAGTGACGTACTGCTTGACCAATCCTACAGTTCACTCACCTGATGGTTGACCAATCAGTGCCTCACGGGCGGGTCCTAATCCTCCAATCTCCCTAAACTTCGCCGCCATTTTTTCCATCCCCACAGGGACAGCAGCAGCAAAAGAAACCCCCACATTGCGGCTCCCGATCCCGCTCCTGCCCCGCCGGAGCGACAGGTAAGTTGGGCTCACTCGGGCCGTGCCTCGCAAACGCTCGGCCCGACACACACAGCGGTCGGGGGAGTGGCAGCGGCCGGCCGTCAGCCGCGCGATCCGCGGGGGAGCTCAGCTCGGGTCCGTCTCGGCCCGGCAGCGCCTCAAGCGCTAGGCCCCGCATGGCCGCTATCACAACGGCACCGGGCCTCAGGCGCTAGGCAGGGAGAGGGGAGGGAGGGGGAGGGGAGGGAGGGAGAGGACAGCACAGGGAGAGGGGAAGAGGGAGAGAGAGGGGGGACAGACGGGCAGGGAGACCGTGCAGCCCAAAATTGCCCTGGCAATGTCGGGCACCCCCAGCTAGTTCAGAACAAAACGTTTCTTCTTATTCAGAGTTGCTTGTAGAGTGTAGTACACCCCTGGAAAATATTTCTCTGACAGGCCTCTTTCTGTGTCAAGAAGTACTGAGCTTGAGCTTTGATGCCTGTTTTGCTGGGCTCAATATGGGGCAGCACATGCTGCTGGCTCCTACTGCTTCCTCCACCCAATTCCCCAAAGTTCTGCCAGGTCTTTTCCCACACCACTCCCTGATTTGCCAGTTCTCTCCTGCTCCTCGATGTTGTTCCTGTTCCCAGATTTTGTTACAAATTCTCTCCTGTCCCCACTCCCCAATGTTCTGTTGGTTCCCACTCCTATTTCTCAATGCTATGTGTTGTATCCGTGTGTTAATGGAGACACGGAATGCAGGAGTTGGTTTCACAGGTGTTTACTGAACAAAGTCTGGAGGTGAACTAACAGATACAAGACACTATACAGGCTTATATAGCCCGAGTGGCCATTACCGGCATTACAGTACACAGGGGGCTCTTAAAGGCACATACACCACAATTCTTCCCCTTTTAGACAACCAGTACAAAACATTTTAAGTAATCATTAATTAACATGTTACAAGAACAATAATCTACACATTTGCTGCAGTTAATTAATTATAAGTCAGTCTCTCTGGAGGCTTCCTGACTCGGTCCGGATAACGCCTCGGTGGTGTAGTAGTTTTTGGTGGTGTAGTAGGTTCTTTTGGCAAGGTCGATTCAGCTTGAATGCCAGTGTCGGGTTCATCTGGTTCCAGTATCACCGGATCGGAGGTAGATACTATGGGTATCTCTGCTTCCTCATTAGGCGTATGGAGTTGTGGTGTAGGTTGTCCCTTTTCGGATGATTCTATGATCTGGTCAGCATGGTGCCTTATTATGCTTTCTCCAATGTCCACGATATACATCAGCGGTCCTAGTCGTGTGCAAATAGTTCCAGGCTGCCATTTCTCAGTACGGTAGTCCCGGGCCAAAACTTGTTGACCTATCTGGAAGGTTCTAGTTGGCCTTTCATTCATGCCTTGAAATTGCCGGTTCTCCACGTCCCTTCTGATGTTTGGCTTGATCAAATCCAGCTGGCATCTTAGGCTTCTATTGAAGAACATCATGGCGGGAGTTTGGTTTGTAACCACGTGTTGCATTCCTGTATGCAAACAAGAAGTTATCTACCTTATGCTGTAGATTTATGTCTTCATTACCCATGGCCTTTATGGCCTTCTTGAAGGTCTGGACAAACCTTTCAGCCAATCCATTGGTGGCGGGATGGTATGGGGCGGACGTGTAGTGCTTAACCCCATTGCTTTTTAAGAACTTCCTGAATTCTTCGGACACAAATTGCGGTCCATTATCATAACAGATCTGTTCAGGCAGCCCATTCCTGGCAAATATGGTCCTTAATACTGTGATGGTTTTTTCCGTGGTGGTGGAGGATATCTTTATTACCTCTGGCCACTTGGAGTGTGCATCAACCGCGATTAAGAACATTGAGTCCATAAATGGACCAGCAAAGTCGATGTGTACCCTTTGCCATGGAGATGAGGGCCACTCCCATGGATGTAGAGGGGCTTGTGGTGGGGCGTTTTGGACCTTCTGGCATCCTAGGCAGCTCTTGGTCATTTCTTCGATGTCTCCATCGATACCTGGCCACCACACAAACGCTCCGGTTAGGTTCTTCATTTTCACTCCACCCAGATGCCCCTCGTGAAGCTCCTTTAGCACTTTATCCTGGAGTTTGGGTGGAATCACCACTCTGGATCCACACATCAAGGTTCCTCGGCACATTGACAGCTGTTCTCTTCTTTGCGAGAATGCTGGCAACAGTGGTTCGCCATGTGCTGGCCATCCCTTCACCGTTAAATCGTAGACTCGTGAGAGAGTCGGGTCATTTCTCGTTTCCTTTTCAATGGCAGAATTTGTTACTGGTAGACATTCCACTATGGTTGAGTGGAACATCTCCACTGGGTCCACTGTAGGTGCCTCTTCTACCGTTGGCAACGGTAGGCGCGATAAACCGTCAGCATTCCCATGCTGTTTTGATCCTTTGTATTCTATGTCATATTGGTGTGCCCCTAGGAAAAGGGACCACCTCTGTAGCCTTTGCGCTGTCATAATGGGAACAGCCTTTTTAGGGTTGAATATGGAGACGAGGGGTTGATAATCAGTCAACAAGGTAAGTTTTTGTCCGTGTAGGTAATGGTTGAATTTCTTCACTCCCCATACCAGGCTGAGTGCTTCCCTGTCGATCTGGGCATAGTTACGCTCAGCTGAGTTCAATGAGCGTGACGCAAAAGCTATCGGCCGCTCCGAGCCATCAGGGAATCTATGCGATAATACCGCTCCTACGCCGTAAGGGGATGCATCGCACGCCAGTCTGATTGGCAGTGATGGGTTGTAATGAGCCAAAACTTCCTTGGACGTGATCAAGCCTTTGCATTTATGGAAGGCACGTTTACAGTCTTCGCTCCATTTCCAAATTACTCCCGTTTGTAGCAGTTCGTTAAGAGGGTGCAGAACAGTTGACAAGTTCGGTAAAAATTTATGATAGTAATTTATCAATCCCAGGAACGACCTTAATTGTGAGACATTTTCAGGTGCTGGGGCTTTTATGACCGCTTCAATTTTTTCAGGTGACTTATGCAACCCTTCCTCGTTAATTATGTGGCCACAATATGAGATTTGTTTCTGGAAAAATTCACACTTGGGGCGATTTGCTCGTAGGCCCCGTTCTCTCAGCCTAGTGAGCACCTGCTCCAAATTGGCAAGGTGCTCGTTGTCGTTTTCTCCTGTTACAAGGATGTCGTCTAGGTAGCATTGAGTCCCCGGAATCCCTTGGAGGACTTGCTCCATAGCTCTTTGCCAGATAGCTGGAGCTGATGCTACTCCGAAAACCAGTCGATTGTACTGGTACAGGCCTTTGTGTGTGTTTATCGTGAGATACTTTTTAGAGGCCTCTTCGACCTCCATCTGTAGATATGCCTGTGCCAAGTCAATTTTGGTGAAACGTTTCCCTCCGGATAGTGAGGCGAAAATATCTTCTAGAGGATACTGTACCGTGTGAAGGACCGGGTTTACAGTCACTTTGAAGTCCCCACAGATGCGAATTTTTCTCTGTTCTTCAGATTTATCATTATTCAACGTTTTCTTCATGACCGGGACGATGGGTGTTGCCCACTCGATCCAATCTATCTTGGATAATACGCCTGCCTTTTCCAAATTCTCCAGCTCTGCCTCGACTGCTGGACGAATTGCGTATGGCACCGGCCTTGTCTTAAAAAACTTCGGAATTGCCGCATCTTCCACTTGTATTGAGGCGGTGACACCTTTCAAGGTTCCTAGTTCCTGTTGAAACACTTCCTTGGCGTTGGCCAAGATGTCTTTTAATCGTTCAGGTATGACGTCATCATCATTTTTTTTCTTACTGGTCACCGTCAGTGCCTGAATGGAGTGCCAGACTAAACGTATCTTCCTGATCCATTCACATCTCAACAGCGGTGGACCACCATCTTGCAGAACGTATAAATACTTCTGTATTTCCTTGCCGTTGTATACAACAGGCACCCTTATTTTCCCTTTTGGGTATACTTTCTGCCCCGTATATGTTTTCAAGATAATGGATGTGTCTTTCAAAGGTATATGCGGAAATAGCCACTCGTAATCCCGTCGACTTATGACGGTCAGAGCTGATCCTGTATCTCGCTCCATTTTAACTGGGGACCCCGCTATCGTGAGGGTAACCCAAATGGTCTGGTAATCTTCTTTGGCAATTACATTATGTAATTTGAGACAGCTTAGTCTCTTGTTTCCGGAGTCGCTATCGCTCTTCTGGTCTTCGGAGCTACTGTCCGTCATCATTTGTACCTTTCTGTACTTTTCCTTATTGATTTTTTTTCCTGTCCGTGGATTTTTTGTTTCCAGATCGGCATACACGTGCAATGTGTCCAATCTTTCCGCATTGCCTGCATGCTTTGTCCTTGAACCAGCAGTCCCCTCTGGTCATGGGTGGATCTGCCGCAGTAATAACATCTCTCGAAACCCCGTGTCATTTCATGGGTGCCGAAGTCCTGTGGCTTTTGCTGTATCTCTGCAGCTCCTCTTGCGGCTGCTTCGTATGATACAGCCACACTGAAAGCCTTGTCCAGTGTCAAATCTTTCTCAGAAAGTAGCCTTTTCTGTGTTCCTTCACTTAGGAGACCGTAGATGAATTTGTCTCGAAGAGAATCTGCCAGTCCTGCCCCGAATTGGCCGTGCTTTGACAGCTTCCTTAATTCGGTGAGGTAATCAGCATTACTTTCATTCTTGTGCTGATTCCTCCTGAAGAATTTGAATCGTTCCGCTATCAGCAGCGGTGTTGGGTTTAAGTGCTCCTGTAGGGTATCAACAATCTCCTTAAAATTCTTGTCCTTCGGTTTGGCTGGAGTGATTAAGTTTCGTAACAGCCTGTATGTCCTTGCGCCCATTAGATTTAGAAGTACTGATGCCTTTTTATCATCCTCTATTTCATTTGCTGTGCAATATACCTCCACTCTTTCCACATATGTGGTCCAATCCTCTATATCGCTATCGAAAGCAGTAATATTGCCAGTCTTAGGCATCCTGAAAAAAAATGGCGCCTCCCACGCTTTCCTTTCTTCCCCGCAGAAAAAAAAATGGCGCCTCCCGCGCTTTCCCGCCGCTGCCGACAACGCTGTTCTCCGCGGTTTTTATTTACATAGGTATTTTTAATAGGTGGAGACTCGTTCCCGCCGGACTCTCTGGGACTTTTCCCTCCCTCTGCTTGGTCCGAACGCCGACCTGCTTTGCAGCGCCGGCCGTCTCCCGAGTGCTCCACCCTCTGTCTCTGTTTGCCTCCGCCTTCGCTGCTCGGCCCCACTGCAGAGCCAGCCGATGGAGCCCCAGCCCGCCGCCCAGGAAGAATTATTGCAGTACCTGCCACCAGCTCAGCTAGCTGGTGAAACCACAGTTTTTTTTTCTTTCTTGTTTTTCTTTGACTTTCGTCTGAGGAATCGATCTCCTTGAGGTGCTGCCGAATTGCAGGTAAGTCCGTTTCCAATTCGTCGCTACTGTTGTATCCATGTGTTAATGGAGACACGGAATGCAGGAGTTGGTTTCACAGGTGTTTACTGAACAAAGTCTGGAGGTGAACTAACAGATACAAGACACTATACAGGCTTATATAGCCCGAGTGGCCATTACCGGCATTACAGTACACAGGGGGCTCTTAAAGGCACATGCACCACACTATGTGTATCTTCTCCCACCCCATTCAGATACAGTGCCACTCTGTTCCTGCCCTGTTCCCTATTTTGTGTCAGCCATGGCTCAGTTGGAAGCACCCTCGCCTGAGTCAGAAGGTTGTGGGTTCAAGTCCCACTCCAGAGGCTTGAGCACAAAAATCTAGGCTGACACTCCAGTGCAGTACTGAGGGAGTGCTGCATTGTCGGAGGTGCCGTCTTTCAGGTGAGACATTAAACCGAGACCTGTCTGTGCTCTCTGGTGGACGCAAAAGATCCCATGGCACATTTTGTAGAAAAGCAGGAGTTAACCCTGGTGTCCTGGCCAATATTTATCCCTTAACCAACATCACTAAAAAAAGAAATTATCTGGCCATTATCACATTGCTGTGCGAGAATTGGCTGCCGCGTTTCCTACATTACAACGGTGACTACACTTCAAAAAGTACTTCATTGGCTGTAAAGCGCTTTGGACATCAAGTGGTCATGAAAGGTGCTATATAAATGCAAGTCTTTCTTTTTCTTTATGATGCTGCTCTTCATCTGCCCCACTCTCCTAAGTCACGTTCATTGTTTTCCACCATTTCCTGAAGTTGTACTTCTCGTAGTGCCTACTTTCCATGTTGCAGTTCTCCTCCTGTCCTTCCCCATTGTGCACCTTCTCATCTAACCACATTCTCTAATATAGTGCTCTTCTCTTGCCTAATTCCCCAATATTATGCTTTTCTCCCATTATAATTTCCCAATGTTGTACTGCATTATATTTATTCTATCCTGCCACCGTTCCTTGGTGTCGTGCTCTTCCACTCTCGCTTAGGTCACTATCATGCTCCTTCTCTACAACAACTGTACCTTAATGTTGCGCTCCTTCTGCCCTGTTCCCCACTATAGTGCTTCTTTCCTGCCACTATTCTGACATTGTGCTCCCTTCTACTATCCTGTTCCTAACCTAATACTAGTTCTCCCTCAGCATCATTTCCCTCTTTTGCTCATCTTCTCACATCCCGCTCCTGTTCCTGTGTTTGGATTCAACCCAAGAGAAGATCTGAAAATGTGTTTTCTATCAAGACAATAAACACATAAGGCATGTTAAATTTAATTTTACAAAAGCTTTCACTACTCTGGCGTTCTGATTTTGCAAAATTATAAATTAAAAATTTCACAAACATATCTGTGTATCATTAAAAATCTTGTGTATGGTGCACATTTCTTAACACTGTCGGCATGTGCAATAGAAACCTTCTATGTAAACATTTATAATGGAATTATGTATTTAAATATTTCAGCATCACAGTTTGATGAACTAAATGAGCACTCAAAATGCTTTTCAAAAAAAATTTCATTTTTCCTTTAAGTAACTTAAATTTCTAATATTCAAAATACAGTTTTAAACAATTTTAAAAACTCAAAAAAGTTAATTATTTTACAATAACAATTAGATTTATACACTAGATTTTTGTGTGTCTTTAAATATCTTCATTAAAGTTTTCACTTGAAGGTCTCAGCCTCTCCCAAAGGCCTGGACTTGGACTTGATAATTTTACCCATCAGCTGAAGGCAGATTCTGCAGTGTTAGCATGAGCAAAATTTCTTCTTCTTTGTTTTAAGAGCTGTGGGAGCTAGCTAAAATCTATCTGCCACCCTGTGAAGATTTCAGTTTGTTCTCTTTTCTAAACTCAACCTGTTGCCAAATCTTGTTAGAAATTCCTAACTTCTAGCCTCATTCAAAAATTAACATACTGTCATATGCACAACTGAACAAATCATAAAATCTGTTATAATGTAATTTGTGTGCTTGACTTCCTTTCAAGCCTGTTACCTGGAAGACAAAAATGACCGACGTGTCTAAATGTTAAGGATACAGTCAGAGGCAGCTACCTTTCTACACTCTTATGTATGGTGTCTCACTGGATGAAAAGAGAGATTGAGCATTTTCATTTGCAGACTTACCAGTGCCCTACAGCTCGAGATGTGCAAGAGGCTGAGTGATTTCTGGAGGTACGTGACTCAAAAAAATGTTTTGAGACAACTGAATTAGAGTTTTGGCAATATTTGTGAAACATGTTGCTGCAGTGTACTTTGAGGAAACGCAAGCTTAAAAATATAAAAATAAAATATTTTTGTTCAAATTATGTATGTCCACCCCTTGCCCTCTTCCATGAGATGTGGTGCCCACATTAGCATGTGCTTGGCTCCAATATCTATGGCCTGCTCCCCACCCAAGCGTATTTTCACAACTTCTTCAGCTGTGCCTTCTTTATAGAATTTCCCGCTGCGGCCGGTGCTTGTGGTGCGACTCTCTCTACTGTGCCCTCAGACAGCACCTATGGCCCATTCCTGGATCAGGTCACCCTAGACTTTTGCCAGTACCTCAGCCCGTATCAACTGACTCATTAAGAGCAATGCCACAGGAGTTCTGAGGGCTAGACAAAAATATATACATGTATAGCAACAAGGTATAAAAGGCAATCATTTAATTTTGAGGACCAGATATCAGAACTAGTGCCCCCTCAGTGGAATCGCTGTCTTGTAACTCAATTTGCATGCATTAATTTTTAATGGAATGAAAAACAAAGTTTGCAAAACATACAAAAGTGAGCACGCTATTCAGTGGTGTCAGGGAGCCATGACATCAGACTATAAGCTGGAATGATCAAGAGTAATGAATCTGGTTATGGTAGCTGCAAAACCTAAATAAGGTTCACAGATTTGAATTGATGATAAATGAGCACGTCAGTGCCATAATGCAGTGAAACTG
Source organism: Somniosus microcephalus (assembly GCF_052327205.1). Classification (NCBI taxonomy): domain Eukaryota; kingdom Metazoa; phylum Chordata; class Chondrichthyes; order Squaliformes; family Somniosidae; genus Somniosus; species Somniosus microcephalus. The sequence goes on along the minus strand of NC_140987.1, from coordinate 291,232,232 downwards.
TACAAACGGCCACCCCCAAAAAACAGACACTTACTGACAGTCCCCAAGTAACTTGCATTATAATACAGGAAACTTTGGTTTATCCGGAGGTTGTATGTCCGAAATACTCGATCTAACGGCAAAAATCAGGAGCCGTTTTCTGTAAGTTTTTTTAGATCTCGTTCTTTTTTTCTCCCCAGTCAGCCACTGCAAGGTCTGTAGCTATAGCAACAGCTTCAGCTACAGACGCTTGCAGCTGCAGCCGACTCTTTAGAAGCTGTTGCTAAGCAACAGTGTTTGTTGTCAGATACGGAGATGAAAACCTCCGTATGCTTCAACATTAACTTTGTATGTCCGGCAGTTTTGATAGATCGGCAACACGCCGGTCCCGTCAGTGCCGGATATCACAAAGTTTCCTGTAGATACAAAACTGCCCTTTAAACCACACACTTGCAAATTACAAACTATGGACAGCTTTCAACGCACCATGTCCGTTTACAACATAAGACACTGCACATACAGGTAAGTGCGAGGTGGCAGCGGGTGGAAAAACCATTTTGTGTAATGGAGATCTCTTTACCCAGCATCCATAGTGGTAGAGAAACCCCTCTATCTCTGGGATTGAAAAGATCTCCATTAACACAAAAGCTGGGAACTGCCGGTCATGGGTGTGGGGAGGGTGGGGGGCAGTATCCTGGAATCAGGGGCCCTTAACTTGCAGGGGGTGGGGGCTGAAATCATGTTTTTGGGGGGGGGGGGTGGAAGGTGGAAGGGGGTTCAAGAGTTGAGGGGAGAGGATGGTTTTCTCTTTTCCCTACACTTGGTTCCCCCTCTTCGCCTACTCTCAGATGGCCTCCTTGTTCTTGGAACTTCTCTCATAACAGCTGCTGGCACGAAACTACAAATAAAGATTTTCAACTACAGGGAACCCAACCTTTATAAGGTAAATCCAATATCATTTGTAAAGGTCATGTGACCCGATATTAAGTGATCTGATGTCATGGGGTCAGGCGTCATGTGGCCAGAACATCACCTGATCAAATCTCTAGGAATGACTCCAATCAGAGTTGGCAACCCTACTTCACCAGTACGTCAGGTACTGATGAGCTGCTAACAGCCCTCTACCCAGTTCCCAGCAGCTGCAGGGAGGGGTTCCGGACAGGGGTCTGCACGACATTAATCCCCCCACCCCGCCCAATTTGGCTGGGATCGGACAAGCACTCCAGCCCCACAGCAGCCACCTTCCCCTGTGCAGGCTGCCAATGTAGCAGATCCGAGGATCTCAGCATTCCTCCCCCGATGGAAAAGTATCGTGGGATGGCAATGAACTAGGAAACCCAACGAACAGAAAATGAACTGAAATAACGTCCTGCCGTCAGGGCTCCAGAATTAGGCACAATCCCAGGTGAGGGTGACAAAAAGAAGGAATGCTGCAGGAGGTACAGCCAATCCTGGAATATCTGACTCATCTGGTTTACTGTACATACAATGACCATTTTGAAAATAAGCACACCTGCAAATAAAGGACACATAATGCAAGTCCCTTAGGGGTTCCTAATTTACAGATTTCACTGTATTACATAAGTGTGCTGGACAGTCTACCAGAAAAAACAGGCCTGCCTATTTTACCAGCTTCATAAAAACATTTGATTACTCATTATTAGGCGCAATATTAATTAAATGACTGACGCATCGCAGAATTGAAACCAAGAACCCAGACATCTACCATAAAAACTGAGCTCACCTGGCCAAATTACTGGAATGCTTTAAGAACTGCTTTCCTTCACAGAAGTACCCATGGTAAGAACTTATTTTTTGCATTTTTGAAAAATATTTTAAGAGTTCATATTCATTGGCAATTTAGTGGTAGTAAGAATATGGCAGGGAAGTGTTAAATATATTTTTGAAGTCACAAAACCAGAATGATTTGGTCATTATTTCCAGGACATGTATGCTCCACATTTTCAAAAAAAATCATCTTCCATGAACCATGGAGAAGATTAATATACTGATGGGCAAACAAAAAGGAAATCCATTATTTTAGACTTTTGCAGTTCAAAACACATGACCTTCCCAATTCCTGTGTCATATATATCCCTAAGAGACTTAGTTTCTAGGTACTAGACGGATAAGCAAGGACATGAGCAATTAATTCCCTCTTCCGTTGTATATATAAAAAGACTAGCATTTATATATAGCAATAAATGCCTTGTCAAACAGATTTTAACCTTTATTAATAATGTTTTGGGTTAAACCAATTAACTTCATTTGGGAAGAAGGCAGGGGAGATGTTTGGTTACCTACCTTTAAGGTTTTCTTTCCTTGAATGGAAGCCTCCTTCAGCTACCACAAAGAGCAAGCTCAAATCACTAGTAGGCAGAATCGCAAAGACATTATCGCTTTAACATGTCTCTAATATTGATGTCAATATGTTACATGTGTCTCGCCTCTCCCAAACTATGTATAAAACAGTGCCACTCCTGGGAAGCACCAGCACTTTCCTGAGAACTGTGAAAAAACAATTCTGATGTAATGCATGAATTGTACTAACACTTCAATCACTAACGATTTTCACCATCTCCACAAAAGGGACAGAATAAGCTGGTACTTGGAGTTTGCTTCCATTTAAAGAAGGATGAAAACCTTATCAGGTAAGTAATTTACATTTTTTCTTGATTCACATCTACCCAACAATTAGATTCTGAGTGAATGGGTACAGTCAGAGAAGGAAGGTAGGCATTTGGGTTAGAGGAACACACATGCACACAGAACAGATCTACTAAAAACTTCTTGCTGCTTCTCTTTCCCTCCCTGCTGAGTGGAAGTGACCATCTGCATTTCTCTACGAAACATAGCCAAAACTGTAAAGCTGTTGTGTGGGAAAAACATAGGCACAGACATGTGTTCCACCACATCACAGCACAAAGGATTAAGATGTTCCTTTGTACCTCTTATTCAACATTTCAGGACAACTAACACTACATTGATGAACTGCCATTTTAAAATGACCATTTTAATTTTTTTCTTGGGAAGGCTTTACTTGCAAATTAAAGCAAAAGTTGAGAATCCAAACAAATCTGTCTTTACTGCTCATTTAATACATCTGGAGCCTATTAAATAACCAAAAGCATATAGCATTCCAGAGATCTATTAACACTTCTTGTAATTTCTGTCTTCAGTTGAACATAAAATTATTGAAATACATCAACGCAAGTACTTACTGCAGTCCATGCACCAATTATACAACGAGAACAGGTCCAACCATTATGGATTTCATGAAGAGGAACACCATAACAACCTACAGGTCAAAGAGTCACACTATTACTCCTATTCCAAAAATGAACATGTAATTGAGCAGCACGAAGAAAATAATACTTACTTGCATGAACCTGTAGACAGCACTTTGCACAGGATATCAGCAAACTAGTTCCATCCTCTTCAATAAATGAATTGGTAGGGTAAAGTTCATTATTTTCTTCGCTGTATGTAAAGCACATTTCTGGAATAAGCGGTTTCGTTTTATGCTGCTTGGATGGTGACAGCTCAGCTGAATCCATTTTGATTTGGGATATTTTTTCCACGGGGTGATCAGGCTACATATGAAACAAATATGTCGTACAGTTAATTATCTATTGGTTTTCCCCCCTAAAAATGTTTTAAAATATTGTGATCATCAAGGCGAGAGAAATTAGTGCTGGGCAACCAGCATAATAAATTCTGAGGTCTAGTATAATACATCCAGGTGCAGAGTAAAGCTCTCTCTACTTTGTGCCTATAACAAGCTTGAGCCCCGACCGCAAAAGAGCACTCCCCACTGTACCAGTGCAACATTTCATTTTCATTTACCACAGCAGCTATCCTGTGGCCTTGCATTGAGATTGCCAATTAATATCAAATGAAGGACAGTTGTGTGCTTTAGACCATTACCTACTAGAAACTATAATAGCATAGCCCAAATTATAGCACTGTAGAGGGATGATGCAGTTGAGGGGTCAAGAGTCTATTTGGTTAGAATTAAGGAACAATAGAGGAGCTATTACATGAATGGGTGCATACTATAGGCCACCAAATAATGGGAAGGAGATAGAGGGGCAAATTTGCAGGCAAGATGCAAGAATTACAGAGGAATGATAATGGGGGACTTCAATTATCCTAATATAGACTGAAACTGTAACAGTGCAAAGGGCAAAGAGGGGGAGGAATTTCTGAAATGTGTGTAAGAGAACTTTCTTGATACGTGTGTTTCTAGCCCAACAAGGAAGGAAGCAGTGCTGGATTTGATTCTGGGGAAAGAAGTGGGGCAAGTGGAGCATGTTTCAGCAGGAGAGCATTTGGGTAACAGCGATCATAATATTAGGTATAGAATAGTTATGGAAAAAGACAAGGTACAATCAAGCATAAAAATACTTAACTGGAGGAGGGCTAACTTCAGTGAGCTGAAAAGGGATCTGGCCCAGGAGGATTGGAATCAAAAATTGGTAGGCAAAACGGTAACAGAACAATGGGAGGCCTTCAAAGAGGAGATAGTTCGGGTACAGAATAGACACATTCCTATGAGGGGGAAAGGAAGGGCATCCAAAGCTAGAGCTTCCTGGACATAATGGTTAAAATAAGACAGAAAAAGGAAGCTTATGACAATAGTATGGTTCATAATACACTAGAGAACCAAGCTGAAGATAGAAAGTATAGAGGAGATCTAAAAAAGGGAATAAGTGGGGCAAAGAGAGAGTATGAGAATAGATTAGTGGCCAACATAAAAGCGAACTCAAAAGCCTTATATAAACACATATATAGTAAAAGGATAATGAAAGGAAGGCTGGAGCAAATTAGGGAACAAAAAGGAGATTCTCTTGTGGAGACAGAGGGCATGGCTGAGGCAATAAATGAGTACTTTGCATCCGTCTTTACTAAAGAGAATGCTGCCAATGTAGCCATAAAGTAGGAGGCAGTAGCGATATTGGATAGGATAAAAAATCCCATGGGATTAAAGGGACAGTGGCAGCATAGATACAAAATTGGCTACGGGACAGAAAGCAGAGAGTAGTGGTGAACGGTTGTTTCTCAGACTGGAGGTATTAACGCAGAGATCTGTGAAGGGATACATTTTGGCAAGAATGAGGACAGGCAAAATTAACTAAATGGTATAATTTTAAAGGGGTGCAGGAAAAGAGACACCTAGGGGTGTATGTACACATATCTTTGAAGGTGGCAGGACAAGTTGAGAACGCTGTTATTAGGCTTCATTAATAGAGACAGAGTACAAAAGCAAGCAAGTTATGCTACTCCTTTATAAATTAGGCCTCAGCTAGAGTAGTGCATTCAAATCTTTAGGAAGGATATCAAGGCCTTGGAGAGGGTGCAGAAGAAATTTATTAGAATGGTACCGAGGATGAGGGACTTCAGTTATGTGGAGAGACTGGAGAAGATGAGGTTGTTCTCCTTAAAGCAGAGGAGGTTAAGAGAAGATTTGATAGAGGTGTTCAAAATCATGAAGGGTTTTGACAGAGTAAATAAAGAGGAGAATTGTTTCCAGTGGCAGGAGGGTCAGTAACCAGAGGACACAGAGTAAAGGTGATTGGCAAAAAAAGAGGCGACATGAGGAAACTTTTTTTTTTACAGAATGAGTTGTTGTGATCTGGAATGAACTGCCTGAAAGGGTGGTGGAAGCAGATTCAATAGCAACATTCAAAAGATAATTGGATAAATACTTGAAGGGAAAAAATTACAGGTCTATAGGAAAAGAGCAAGGGAGTGGGATTAATTGGATAGCTCTAACAAAGAGCTGGCATAGATATGATGGGCCAAATGGCCTCCTCCTGTGCTGTATTATTCTATGATTCCAACTCATTCTGCATAGGATTCTTCCAGCCAGCAGAGTTTCAACCTATTTAGATCCCAAGTCTCAGAGGTGAAAGCCACTCAAATACCCAGTTACGTTCTTTTTGTCCGTAACCCTGTAAGTTCCTCATCCTCAAGTACCTGGCCAACTCCCTTTTATAATTCTTTCCTGAAGTGTGGTGCCCAGAATTGTCCACAATACTCCAGCTGAGGTCTAACCACTAATTTATAAAGTTCTAGCATGATCTCTTTGGGTTTTATATTCTATTCCTCTATTTTATAAACCCAAGTAACCCTTATGCTTTTTTGACCACCTTATCAACTTGCCCTGCCACCTTTAAGGATTTGTGTATATGGGCACCAAGGTGTCTGCTCACCAACACTTTTCAAAATCATTTATAGTAACACGGTCTTTCCATATTAGACCTCCCAAAGTGCATCACTTCACACTTCTCTACACTTGAACACCATCTGTCATGCTTCTGCCCATTTCACCACCCTGTCTATGTCACCATGAAGTCGACAACGATCCTCATCACTAACTACTACGTTGCCAAGTTTCGTACCATCTGCAAATTTTATAATGCTGCTCCCTACACCCAAGTCTAGGTCGTTTATAAAAGTTGAATAGAGTAATGGACCCAAAATTGACTCTTGGGGAACACCACTGCAAACCACCTCCCAGTCTGAAAAAACATCCATCCACCACCACCCTCTGCTTTCTGTCACTGAGCCAATTCCATATATATACTGCCACTTTCCCCTTAATTCCATTGGTTCCATCTTCTTAATAAGCCTCCTGTGTGGCACTTTGTCGAATGCCTTCTGAAAGTCCAAAGATACAACATCTACCACACTACCTTGATCAACCTTCTCTATTAGCTCATCAAATAGTTCAATCAAGTCCATGCTAGCTTTCCTTGATTAACCCATGCTTTTCCAAATGGAAGTTTATTTTGTCTCTGATAATGGTTTCCAATAACTTCCCCACCACTGAAATTAGGCTAACTGGCCTGTGGTGTCCTAGTTTATCTCTCTCCTTTCTTGAATAGTGGTATAACTTTAGCAACCCTCCAATCTTCCAGCACTACTCCTTTATCTAATGAGGATTGAAAGATTGTGACTAATGCCTCTGCTATTTCTACCTTTGCTTCTTTCAGCAACCTAGGATGCATTCCATCCGGACCAGGTGAGTTACCAACTTTCAGTAATGCTAATCTTTTTAGGACGTCTTCTCTATCTATTACTATCCTGTTCATAACTTCCCTCCTTTTTTAGTGTAACCTTCACATCATGTGTCTCCTTTGTGAAGACAGATGCAAAGCACTCATTTAATACTATAGCCATGTCCTCTGGCTCAACATGAAGATTTTCCTTTGGGTCCTTAATAGGTCTGTCCATATGTCTGTCCTCTATACACTCAAAAGTTATAGAGTGTACCTACACATATGTTATATCAAAAGAAAGCTGATGATCAGGGGAGTGTCATAGGCATATTTACTTTTTGGTCAGACAAAAATTGTTCGGACAGTATACAAAAAACGTTCAAAAATCCGCTCATTAGCGGTTGACCAATCCTACAGTTCAGTGACCTGATGGTTGACCAATCGGTGCGTCACGGGCGGGACCTAATCCTGCAGCCTCCCGAAACGTAGCCTCCATTTTTTCCCCTGCTTTTCCTCAACAGCGAGCGGGGCAGCTGCGTCGGCCCGCCGGAGCGGAAGGTGAGTTGGGGTCACTCGGGCCGGGCCTCACAACCGCTCGGCCCGAGACACAGAGCGGGGGAGCGGCAGCGGCCGGCCGTCAACCGCGCGGCCCGAGACACAGAGCGGGGGAGCGGCAGCGGCCGGCCGTCAACCGCGCGGCCCTCTAAACTGCCCTGGCAACGCCGGCCCTCCCCAGCTAGTATATGTTTATAAACTGAGTTCAATTTAATGGCGCCTGCTCATCTTTTCTCATATCATCTTTTTGCCTCCCGTATTAACTTTTTCAATTCCCTCCTGTACTTCCCATAATCTTCCTGGTTATTAACTGAATCTTGCTCCTAACGTTTGTCACAGGTCTCATTTTTCTGTTTTATTTTAACTTTTATTTCTTTTGTCACCCAGGACGCATTAGCTTTGGATGCTCACCGTTTCCCTTCAAAGGAATATGCCTAGTTTATATCTGAATTATCTCATCCTGAATGCCTTCCATTGCTCCGTTACTGCTTTACTTTGCAATCGCCTTTTCCAATCTACCTGCGCTAGGTCTCTTAAAATCACTGAAATTAGCTCTTCCCGAGTTGACCATTTTTACCTTTGATGTTTTCTGGTCTCTTTCCATGATTACTCTAAACCAGATTATGTTGTGGTCACTGACAGGTAGACACACTCCACTTGCCCTACTTCATTTCCCAGAACCAGATCCAACACTGCTTCCTTCCTTGTTGGACTGGAGGCATATTGATAAGAGAAAGTTCTCCTGTACACACATCAGACATTCCTCTCCTTCTCTACCCTTAGCACTATGTTTTTCTCAATCTATATTAGGGTAATTAAAGTCTCCCACTATTACTACAGGGTACTCTATTTTTGTCACACCCCTTTGAAATTTGCCAACAAATTTGCTCATCTATGTCCTTCTCACTGTTTGGAGCTCTATAAAAACACCCAACAATGTTACAGCTCCCCCTCTGTTCCTTAACTTAAGCCAAATAGATTCAGTCCTAGAACCATCTAGTATATCCTATTTAGAACTGCAACATCATCCTTAATCAATACGGCCATGCCCCCTCCTCTTTTTCCTTCTCTATCATTCCAAAATACTTGGTATCCAGGAATAGTAAGAACCCATTCCTGATCTTGTTTGAGCTATGTCTGTGTTAATGCAACCATGTCTTAATCCCATGTGGGAATTTATGACTGCAGCTCACCAACCTTATTAGTTACACTACAGACATCGACATACATACAATTTAATGCCTCCTTCTTTGATGTATCATTCTATGGTTCTAGCCTGTCACCAATTTGATAGATCAATCAGTTCACAATGATGATCTGAAAGATTCTTAATCCAGGGCATCTATTTATTACTTTACTTCAATTGGATCTTACTAACTCACTAAATACTCAAGTAAATGGTGCAAATACATAGCAGATCAGTCAGTACCTGTAAAGAGAAAAGATTCACATTTCAGGTGTAACCCTTCATCAGAACCTCTTTGAAGTATTCCACTAGATTTGTGATGTAATTTGGTGTATTTTTGCTATACAGCGAATAACCAATTTAGTCTAAAATTTTGAACGTGATTTAATACAACAAGTTAAATATTACAGGAATGTATAAGCAATTCTACAAGTTTTAAAATATTTCCTAATTCAGACCAGTATTTTTTTTTTTTTTTTTTATAAATGGTCTCACCATTAAATGCTATGGGTGGACAGCAGCTTGGTGATATTGTTCAAGTCAATTTATTTTTCCTGCCATCTCCCTCAAACACTCACTGATTTGAGATTAAATATGGAAAGATCATAGATCGGCATGGTATTAGTGTAACACAGTATTAACAGCACAGGAACAGACCATTTAGCCCAAAAGGTCCATGCTGGTGTTTATGTTCCATACGAGTCTCCTCCCACCCCTCTTCATCTAACCCCATCAACATATCCTTCTATTCCTTGCTCCTTCATGTGTTTCTCTAGCTTCCCCTTGAATACATCTATACTATTCGCCTCAACTACTCCGAGGTAGCGAGTTCCACATTCTATCCACTCTCTGGGTAAAGAAGTTGTTCCTGAATTCCCTATTGGATTTATTAGTGACTACCTTTATTTATGGCCCCTAATTCTAACTTGAGACTTAGAGCTAAAATTCTATGGTCAAACCTGGAAAAATTATTTTGAATATGTGAAAACTGTTCCAATTCACCACTTTGTTTCTTTTATCTAGCCTTTCAGATGAAATAACAAATTACCTGGTAATAAGGAAAGAAAAGTGAGCAAATGGCACAATATGGTTCCATTTTCGAGACTTCTTCATTATACTCCTTCTCTGCTTGGAAATTGTGCGGTTTATTCTGCCACAGTTGAACAAGGGGTTTGGCCCAAGGCCGAGTTTCATTTACCTCCTCTTCATTGGGTGTGGAATCAGCCAATTCTACAAAATAGAAGATTATTCTACATTTACTCCTTTCTTTCCTCAAGAATCAATTCAGTTGCAACATTAACATCCCCCCCGCACCCCTTCTAACAGTAGTGCATTATGGCACAATGCACCTGCTGGACACTGAAGAATTAGTCTGGAGAAAAGTTACAGCAGTACTATATATTATATCTGTTCTGATGAAGGGTCCCAGACCTGAAACGTTAACCCTGTTTCTCTCTCCACAGATGCTGCCTGGCCTGCTGAGTACAGTATTTCCAGCATTTTCTGTTGTTATTATATATTATACTGTTACTACATAGTACTGCTGGAACTTCTCATTAGAGTGGAAGAACTACGTTTCCCTTTACTAGTATACTCACCTTCAAATAACCTTAATCCCACAGTGGTCATTTTGGTTTATAAAGTGAGGCTTGGACTACAAAGTGACAGTTACTCAACAACTCAGACTGCATTCATTGTTGGGTGGAATGGTAAAAACAGAAGAACAAGAAGGGTGTGGCGGTTCCACCGGGTGTCCCGTACATATATAACTAGCTGAAGTGCCCGGCGGTGCCGAGGCTTTTTCGAGGGCATGTTGTTGTTGGAAGAGAGAGAGAGCGACTGGGGGGAAGAGAGAGAGCGACTGGGGGGAAGAGAGCGAGCGACTGGGGGGAAGAGAGGGAGGGGAGGGGAGGGGGGGAGGGAGGGGAGGGGGAGGGGAAGGGAGGGCGGGGGGGAGGGGAGGGGGGAGGGGGGAGGGAGGGGAGGGGGAGGGGAAGGGAGGGCGGGGGGGGAGGGGGAGGGCGGGGAAGGGAGGGAGGGGGAGGGCGGGGGAGGGCGGGGGGAGGGGAGGGGGGAAGGGAGGGCAGGGGGAGGGGAGGGGGGAAGGGAGGGGAGGGGAAGGGAGGGCAGGGGAGGGGAAGGGAGGGCGGGGAAGGGAGGGCGGGGAAGGGAGGGGGAGGGAGGGCGGGGGAGGGAGGGCGGGGGAGGGAGGGCGGGGGGAGGGAGGGCGGGGGAGGGAGGGCGGGGGGGAGGAGGGGGAGGGAGGGCAGGAGGAAGGGAGGGAGGGAGGGGGGAAGGGA
>NC_140987.1:291057326-291220708 GCF_052327205.1 Somniosus microcephalus | reverse complement strand
CTCTTCCCCCCAGTCGCTCTCTCTCTCTCCCCCCCAGTCGCTCTCTCTTCCCCCCCAGTCGCTCTCTCTCTCCCCCCCCAGTCGCTCTCTCTCTCTCTTCCCCCCGTCCGTCGCTCTCTCTCTCTCTCCCCCCGTCGCTCTCTCTCTCTTCCCCCCCCCGTCGCTCTCTCTCTCTTCCCCCCCCCCGTCGCTCTCTCTCTCTCTTCCCCCCCCGTCGCTCTCTCTCTCTCTCTTCCCCCCCCGTCGCTCTCTCTCTCTCTCTTCCCCCCCCGTCGCTCTCTCTCTCTCTTCCCCCCGTCGCTCTCTCTCTTTCCCCCCCCCGTCGCTCTCTCTCTCTCTTCCCCCCGTCGCTCTCTCTCTCTCTTCCCCCCTCTCTCTCTCCTCTCTTCCCCCCCCGTCGCTCTCTCTCTCTCTTCCCCCCCGTCGCTCTCTCTCTCTCTTCCCCCCCGTCGCTCTCTCTCTCTTCCCCCCCGTCGCTCTCTCTCTCTCTTCCCCCCCCGTCGCTCTCTCTCTCTTCCCCCCAGTCGCTCTCTCTCTCTCTTCCCCCCTAGTCGCTCTCTCTCTCTCTTCCCCCCGTCGCGCTCTCTCTCTTCCCCCCCAGTCGCTCTCTCTCTTCCCCCCCAGTCGCTCTCGTCTCTTCCCCCAGTCGCTCTCTCTCTTCCCCCAGTCGCTCTCTCCCCCCAGTCGCTCTCTCTCTTCCCCCCAGTCGCACTCTCTCTCTTCCCCCCCAGTCGCTCTCTCTCTCTTCCCCCCCCGTCGCTCTCTCTCTCTTCCCCCCCGTCGCCTCTCCTCTCTTCCCCCCGTCGCTCTCTCACTCTCTTTCCCCCCCCAGTCGCTCTCTCTCTCTTCCCCCCCCGTCGCTCTCTCTCTCTCTTCCCCCCCCCGTCGCTCTCTCTCTCTCTCTCCCCCCCGTCGCTCTCTCTCTCTCTTCCCCCCCCGTCGCTCTCTCTCTCTCTCTTCCCCCCCCGTCGCTCTCTCTCTCTTCCCCCCCGTCGCTCTCTCTCTCTCTCTTCCCCCCCGTCGCTCTCCTCTCTCTCTTCCCCCCCGTCGCTCTCTCTCTTCCCCCCCCGTCGCTCTCTCTCTCTCTTCCCCCCCAGTCGCTCTCTCTCCCCCCCGTCGCTCTCTCTCCTTCCCCCCCGTCGCTCTCTCTCTTCCCCCCGTCGCTCTCTCTCTCTTCCCCCCCAGTCGCTCTCTCTCTTCCCCCCCGTCGCTCTCTCTCTCTTCCCCCCCAGTCGCTCTCTCTCTCTCTTCCCCCCCCAGTCGCTCTCTCTCTCTCTTCCCCCCCCAGTCGCTCTCTCTCTCTCTTCCCCCCCCAGTCGCTCTCTCTCTCTCTTCCCCCCCAGTCGCTCTCTCTCTCTTCCCCCAGTCGCTCTCTCTCTCCCCCCCAGTCGCTCTCTCTCTCTCTCCCCCCAGTCGCTCTCTCTCTCTTCCCCCCCAGTCGCTCTCTCTCTCTCTTCCCCCCGTCGCTCTCTCTCTCTCTTCCCCCCCGTCGCTCTCTCTCTCTCTCTTCCCCCCCCGTCGCTCTCTCTCTCTCTTCCCCCCCGTCGCTCTCGCTCTCTCTCCCCCCCCGTCGCTCTCTCTCTCTCTTCCCTCCCCCGTCGCTCTCTCTCTTCCCCCCCGTCGCTCTCTCTCTCTCTTCCCCCCCGTCGCTCTCTCTCCCCCCCAGTCGCTCTCTCTCTCTTCCCCCCAGTCGCTCTCTCTCTCTCTCTTCCCCCCCCGTCGCTCTCTCTCTCTCTTCCCCCCCCGTCGCTCTCTCTCTCCTCTTCCCCCCCCGTCGCACTCTCTCTCTCTTCCCTCCCCGTCGCTCTCTCTCTCTTCCCCCCCGTCGCTCTCTCTCTCTCTTCCCCCCCAGTCGCTCTCTCTCTCCCCCCAGTCGCTCTCTCTCTCTTCCCCCCCGTCGCTCTCTCTCTCTCTTCCCTCCCCGTCGCTCTCTCTCTTCCCCCCCGTCGCTCTCTCTCTCTTCCCCCCCAGTCGCTCTCTCTCTCTCTCCCCCCCAGTCGCTCTCTCTCTCTTCCCCCCCAGTCGCTCTCTCTCTCTCTTCCCCCCAGTCGCTCTCTCTCTCTTCCCCCCCAGTCGCTCTCTCTCTCTCTCTTCCCCCCCGTCACTCTCTCTCTCTCTCTCTTCCCCCCCCCGTCGCGCTCTCTCTCTCTCTCCCCCCCCGTCGCTCTCTCTCTCTCTTCCCCCCCGTCGCTCTCTCTCTCTCTTCCCTCCCCGTCGCTCTCTCTCTCTTCCCCCCGTCGCTCTCTCTCTCTCTTCCCCCCCAGTCGCTCTCTCTCCCCCAGTCGCTCTCTCTCTCCCCCCAGTCGCTCTCTCTCTCCCCCAGTCGCTCTCTCTCTCCCCCCCCAGTCGCTCTCCTCTCTTCCCCCCAGTCGCTCTCTCTCTTCCCCCCTGTCGCTCTCTCTCTTCCCCCCCGTCGCTCTCTCTCTCTTCCCCCCCCGTCGCTCTCTCTCTCTCTTCCCCCCCAGTCGCTCTCTCTCTCTCTTCCCCCCCGTCGCTCTCTCTCTCTCTTCCCCCCCAGTCGCTCTCTCTCTCTCTCTTCCCCCCAGTCGCTCTCTCTCTCTCTCTTCCCCCCCGTCGCTCTCTCTCTCTCTCTTCCCCCCCGTCGCTCTCTCTCTCTCTTCCCCCCCCGTCGCTCTCTCTCTCTTCCCCCCCAGTCGCTCTCTCTCTCTTCCCCCCAGTCGCTCTCTCTCTCTTCCCCCCCAGTCGCTCTCTCTCTCTCTTCCCCCCCAGTCGCTCTCTCTCTCTCTTCCCCCCCAGTCGCTCTCTCTCTCTCTTCCCCCCCAGTCGCTCTCTCTCTCTCTCTTCCCCCCCAGTCGCTCTCTCTCTCTCTTCCCCCCAGTCGCTCTCTCTCTCTCTTCCCCCCCAGTCGCTCTCTCTCTCTCTTCCCCCCAGTCGCTCTCTCTCTCTCTTCCCCCAGTCGCTCTCTCTCTCTCTTCCCCCCGTCGCTCTCTCTCTCTCTTCCCCCGTCGTCGCTCTCTCTCTCTCTCTCTTCCCCCCCCCGTCGCTCTCTCTCTCTCTTCCCCCCCCCTCTCTCTCTCTCTTCCCCCCTCTCTCTCTCTCTTCCCCCGCTCTCTCTCTCTTCCCCCCCCCCGTCGCTCTCTCTCTCTTCCCCCCCCGTCGCTCTCTCTCTCTTCCCCCCCCGTCGCTCTCTCTCTCTCTTCCCCCCCGTCGCTCTCTCTCTCTTTCCCCCCCCGTCGCTCTCTCTCTCTCTCCCCCCCCGTCGCTCTCTCTCTCTTCCCCCCCCCGTCGCTCTCTCTCTCTTCCCCCCCCGTCGCTCTCTCTCTCTTCCCCCCTCCCGTCGCTCTCTCTCTCTCTTCCCCCGTCGCTCTCTCTCTCTCCCCCCAGTCGCTCTCTCTCTCTCCCCCTAGTCGCTCTCTCTTTCTTCCCCCCCAGTCGCTCTCTCTCTTCCCCCCCAGTCGCTCTCTCTCTTCCCCCCCCCCGTCGCTCTCTCTCTCTCTTCCCCCCGTCGCTCTCTCTCTCTCTCTTCCCCCCCGTCGCTCTCTCTCTCTCTCTTCCCCCCCCCCGTCGCTCTCTCTCTCTCTCTTGCCCCCCCCGTCGCTCTCTCTCTCTCTCTTCCCCCCCGTCGCTCTCTCGCTCTCTCTTCCCCCCACCGTCGCGCTCTCTCTCTTCCCCCCCCACCGTCGCTCTCTCTCTCTTCCCCCCCCGTCGCTCTCTCTCTCTTCCCCCCCCGTCGCTCTCTCTCTTCCCCCCCGTCGCTCTCTCTCTCTCTTCCCCCCCAGTCGCTCTCTCTCTTCCCCCCCAGTCGCTCTCTCTCTCTTCCCCCCCAGTCGCTCTCTCTCTCTTCCCCCCCAGTCGCTCTCTCTCTCTTCTCCCCCCAGTCGCTCTCTCTCTTCTTCCCCCCCAGTCGCTCTCTCTCTCTCTTCCCCCCCAGTCGCCTCTCTCTCTCTTCCCCCCCAGTCGCTCTCTCTCTCTCTTCCCCCCGTCACTCTCTCTCTCTCTCTTCCCCCCCCGTCGCTCTCTCTCTCTCTTCCCTCCCCGTCGCTCTCTCTCTTCCCCCCCGTCGCTCTCTCTCTCTCTCCTCTCCCCCCCCCAGTCGCGCTCTCTCCCCCCAGTCGCTCTCTCTCTCCCCCCAGTCGCTCTCTCTCTCCCCCCAGTCGCTCCTCTCTCTCCCCCCAGTCGCTCTCTCTCTCCCCCCAGTCGCTCTCTCTCTCCCCCAGTCGCTCTCTCTCTTCCCCCCGGTCGCTCTCTCTCCTTCCCCCCCCGTCGCTCTCTCTCTCTCTTCCCCCCCAGTCGCTCTCTCTCTCTCTTCCCCCCAGTCGCTCTCTCTCTCTCTTCCCCCCCGTCGCTCTCTCTCTCTCTCTTCCCCCCCAGTCGCTCTCTCTCTCTCTTCCCCCCCAGTTGCTCTCTCTCTCTCTCTTCCCCCCGTCGCTCTCTCTCTCTCTCTTCCCCCCCGTCGCTCTCTCTCTCTCTTCCCCCCCAGTCGCTCTCTCTCTCTTCCCCCCCAGTCGCTCTCTCTCCTCTTCCCCCCCAGTCGCTCTCTCTCTCTTCCCCCCAGTCGCTCTCTCTCTCTCTTCCCCCCCAGTCGCTCTCTCTCTCTCTTCCCCCCAGTCGCTCTCTCTCTCTCTTCCCCCCCCCAGTCGCTCTCTCTCTCTCTCTTCCCCCCCAGTCGCTCTCTCTCTCTCTCTTCCCCCCAGTCGCTCTCTCTCTCTCTTCCCCCCAGTCGCTCTCTCTCTCTCTTCCCCCAGTCGCTCTCTCTCTCTCTCCCCCCAGTCGCTCTCTCTCTCTCTTCCCCCCAGTCGCTCTCTCTCTCTCTTCCCCCCGGTCGCTCTCTCTCTCTCTTCCCCCCCCGTCGCTCTCTCTCTCTCTCTTCCCCCCCGTCGCTCTCTCTCTCTTCCCCCCCCTCTCTCTCTCTCTCTTCCCCCCCCTCTCTCTCTCTTCCCCCCCTCTCTCTCTCTTCCCCCCCCCGTCGCTCTCTCTCTCTTCCCCCCCCGTCGCTCTCTCTCTCTTCCCCCCCCGTCGCTCTCTCTCTCTTCCCCCCCCTCTCGCTCTCTCTCTCTCTTCCCCCCCCGTCGCTCTCTCTCTCTTCCCCCCCGTCGCTCTCTCTCTCTTCCCCCCCGTCGCTCTCTCTCTCTTCCCCCCCCGTCGCTCTCTCTCTCTCCCCCCCCGTCGCTCTCTCTCTCTCTTCCCCCTCCCGTCGCTCTCTCTCTCTCTTCCCCCCGTCGCTCTCTCTCTCCCCCCAGTCGCTCTCTCTCTCTCCCCCCTAGTCGCTCTCTCTCTCTTCCCCCCCGTCGCTCTCTCTTTCTTCCCCCCCAGTCGCTCTCTCTCTTCCCCCCCAGTCGCTCTCTCTCTTCCCCCCCCCCGTCGCTCTCTCTCTCTCTTCCCCCCGTCGCTCTCTCTCTCTCTCTTCCCCCCGTCGCTCTCTCTCTCTCTCTTCCCCCCCCCCGTCGCTCTCTCTCTCTCTCTTGCCCCCCCCGTCGCTCTCTCTCTCTCTCTTCCCCCCCGTCGCTCTCTCGCTCTCTCTTCCCCCCCACCGTCGCGCTCTCTCTCTTCCCCCCCCACCGTCGCTCTCTCTCTCTTCCCCCCCGTCGCTCTCTCTCTTCCCCCCGTCGCTCTCTCTCTCTCTTCCCCCCCAGTCGCTCTCTCTCTTCCCCCCCCAGTCGCTCTCTCTCTCTTCCCCCCCCAGTCGCTCTCTCTCTCTTCCCCCCCCAGTCGCTCTCTCTCTCTTCCCCCCCCAGTCGCTCTCTCTCTCTCTTCCCCCCCAGTCGCTCTCTCTCTCTTCCCCCCCCAGTCGCTCTCTCTCTCTCTTCCCCCCCAGTCGCTCTCTCTCTCTTCCCCCCCAGTCGCTCTCTCTCTCTCTTCCCCCCGTCACTCTCTCTCTCTCTCTTCCCCCCCCCGTCGCTCTCTCTCTCTCTTCCCTCCCCGTCGCTCTCTCTCTTCCCCCCGTCGCTCTCTCTCTCTCTTCCCCCCCAGTCGCGCTCTCTCCCCCCAGTCGCTCTCTCTCTCCCCCCAGTCGCTCTCTCTCTCCCCCCAGTCGCTCTCTCTCTCCCCCCCGTCGCTCTCTCTCTCCCCCCCGTCGCTCTCTCTCTCCCCCCCGTCGCTCTCTCTCTCCCCCCCGTCGCTCTCTCTCTTCCCCCCCGTCGCTCTCTCTCTTCCCCCCCGTCGCTCTCTCTCTTCCCCCCCGTCGCTCTCTCTCTTCCCCCCCGTCGCTCTCTCTCTCTTCCCCCCGTCGCTCTCTCTCTCTTCCCCCCGTCGCTCTCTCTCTCTCTTCCCCCCCAGTCGCTCTCTCTCTCTTCCCCCCCAGTCGCTCTCTCTCTCTTCCCCCCCAGTCGCTCTCTCTCTCTTCCCCCCCAGTCGCTCTCTCTCTCTCTTCCCCCCCCAGTCGCTCTCTCTCTCTCTTCCCCCCAGTCGCTCTCTCTCTCTTCCCCCCAGTCGCTCTCTCTCTTCCCCCCCAGTCGCTCTCTCTCTCTCTTCCCCCCCAGTCGCTCTCTCTCTCTCTTCCCCCCCAGTCGCTCTCTCTCTCTCTTCCCCCCCAGTCGCTCTCTCTCTCTCTTCCCCCCCAGTCGCTCTCTCTCTCTCTTCCCCCCAAGTCGCTCTCTCTCTCTTCCCCCCCAGTCGTTCTCTCTCTCTCTTCCCCCCCAGTCGTTCTCTCTCTCTCTTCCC
Organism: Somniosus microcephalus; assembly: GCF_052327205.1. NCBI lineage: Eukaryota > Metazoa > Chordata > Chondrichthyes > Squaliformes > Somniosidae > Somniosus > Somniosus microcephalus. The sequence continues at coordinate 291,214,087 of NC_140987.1, read as the reverse complement.
CCCGTCGCTCACTCTCTCTCTCTTCCCCCCCAGTCGCTCTCTCTCTCTCTCTTCCCCCCCAGTCGCTCTCTCTCTCTCTCTTCCCCCCCAGTCGCTCTCTCTCTCTCTCTTCCCCCCCAGTCGCTCTCTCTCTCTCTCTTCCCCCCCAGTCGCTCTCTCTCTCTCTCTTCCCCCCCAGTCGCTCTCTCTCTCTCTCTTCCCCCCCAGTCGCTCTCTCTCTCTCTTCCCCCCCAGTCGCTCTCTCTCTCTTCCCCCCCAGTCGCTCTCTCTCTTCCCCCCCAGTCGCTCTCTCTCTCTTCCCCCCCAGTCGCTCTCTCTCTCTTCCCCCCCAGTCGCTCTCTCTCTCTTCCCCCCAGTCGCTCTCTCTCTCTCTTCCCCCCCAGTCGCTCTCTCTCTCTCTTCCCCCCCAGTCGCTCTCTCTCTCTCTCTCTTCCCCCCCAGTCGCTCTCTCTCTCTCTTCCCCCCCAGTCGCTCTCTCTCTCTCTTCCCCCCCAGTCGCTCTCTCTCTCTCTTCCCCCCCAGTCGCTCTCTCTCTCTTCCCCCCCAGTCGCTCTCTCTCTCTTCCCCCCCAGTCGCTCTCTCTCTCTCTTCCCCCACAGTCGCTCTCTCTCTCTCTTCCCCCCCAGTCGCTCTCTCTCTCTCTTCCCCCCCAGTCGCTCTCTCTCTCTTCCCCCCAGTCGCTCTCTCTCTCTCTCTCTCTCTTCCCCCCGTCGCTCTCTCTTCCCCCCCGTCGCTCTCTCTTCCCCCCCAGTAGCTCTCTCTCTTCCCCCAGTCGCTCTCTCTTCCCCCCCCAGTCGCTCGCTCTTCCCCCCCCCAGTCGCTCTCTCTTCCCCCCCCCAGTCGCTCTCTCTCTTCCCCCCCCCAGTCGCTCTCTCTCTTCCCCCCCCAGTCGCTCTCTCTCTTCCCCCGCCAGTCGCTCTCTCTCTTCCCCCGCCAGTCGCTCTCTCTCTTCCCCCGCCAGTCGCTCTCTCTCTTCCCCCGCCAGTCGCTCTCTCTCTTCCCCCGCCAGTCGCTCTCTCTCTTCCCCCGCCAGTCGCTCTCTCTCTTCCCCCCCCAGTCGCTCTCTCTCTTCCCCCCCCAGTCGCTCTCTCTCTTCCCCCCCGTCGCTCTCTCTCTTCCCCCCCAGTCGCTCTCTCTCTTCCCCCCCCAGTCGCTCTCTCTCTTCCCCCCCCAGTCGCTCTCTCTTCCCCCCCCCAGTCGCCCTCTTTCTTCCCCCCCCAGTCGCTCTCTCTCTTCCCCCAGTCGCTCTCTCTCTTCCCCCCCAGTCGCTTTCTCTTCCCCCCCCCCCAGTCGCTCTCTCTTCCCCCCCCCAGTCGCTCTCTCTCTTCCCCCCCAGTCGCTCTCTCTCTTCCCCCCCGTCGCTCTCTCTTCCCCCCCAGTCGCTCTCTCTCTTCCCCCGCCAGTCGCTCTCTCTCTTCCCCCCCCAGTCGCTCTCTCTCTTCCCCCCCCAGTCGCTCTCTCTCTTCCCCCCCCAGTCGCTCTCTCTCTTCCCCCCCAGTCGCTCTCTCTCTTCCACCCCCCAGTCGCTCTCTCTTCCCCCCCAGTCGCTCTCTCTCTTCCCCCCCAGTCGCTCTCTCTTCCCCCCCAGTCGCTCTCTCTCTTCCCCCCCAGTCGCTCTCTCTCTTCCCCCCCAGTCGCTCGCTCTCTTCCCCCCCCGTCGCTCGCTCTCTTCCCCCCCCCCCCAAGTCGCTCTCTCTCTTCCCCCCCCCCAGTCGCTCTCTCTCTTCCCCCCCAGTCGCTCTCTCTCTTCCCCCCCCAGTCGCTCTCTCTCTTCCCCCCCAGTCGCTCTCTCTCTTCCCCCCCCAGTCGCTCTCTCTCTTCCCCCCCCAGTCGCTCTCTCTCTCTCTTCCAACAACATGCCCTCGAAAAAGCCTCGGCACCGCCGGGCACTCCAGCTAGTCTATATATATAAACGGATCGTTCTGTCTGTCTGTCTATCTGTCCTCACGTGTGCGTCTGTCCGGCTATGCGCTCGAAAGTTATAGAGCGTACCTACGCGCGCGTTACCTCCAAAGAAAGCTTACGGTTCCGGGACGGTCGTAAGCGTATTGACTTTTCGGTCGGATGAAAATTGTTCGCGCCTTATGCAAAAAAAACTTCAAAATTAAACTCATTATCTGCTACTTAGCATTGATTGACTGACATCAAGGTTCGACCAATCCTGTGCCGTCACGATTGACCAATCCTACAGTACGGTCCCCTGATGGTTGGCCAATCGGTGTGTGTGTGTGGGCGGGACTAATCGTTTTCATCTCAGGGATGTGGCAGCCATTGTTTCACTGCTTCCAGCTCAAACTACTTTGATCATCCAGCTTTGAAAAAGTTAGTATCTCTTTTAAAAATAACACAAGATTTACCAAAAACGTTTTATAAGTACTTTCACTTTCATCTTTCACGGTATTAAAAGGTAGAAATGTTGCCCGGCAGCAGACTGAGAGGGACACAGACAGGGCCCAAAAGCCTGGGACTCGATTTAAAATGTTGCCCAGCAGCAGATTCACAGAGGGACAGAGGCCCCAAAGCCTGGGACTCCATTTAAACCGCCCGGCCCAAAACAGCCCTGGCAACGCCGGGCTCCCCCTCGTAAACTATAAATTACATGAAATAACTATTTTAAACAATAATTTAAATTTTTGAAAAAAATAATTTTATTTTCTAACGGGGCTAAAAAATAAACTTACCTTGCTTTAAAGTATTTAAAAATAATAAACCTGTGGAAAAAATGTTTTCATTTTAATTAATTCACCACTTACCTTGTAAAAAGCAAGCCTTACGCCTGCTTTTTAAATGTGTAAATTCTGCAGACTTACCCTCCCAGGAAAACCTGGGGGAAAAAATGAAGTTCGATGCGCACGCGCAGCCTCTTCTGCGCACGCGTTCGAACTCTGAACCCCTTCTTTCAGGGGAATGGAAGTGCCGGTTTCCTGCGCATGCGCAGTGCATGCAGGAAACCGGCACTTCCGTTGGGCCTACGGGTGAGTACCCCATGCGTACTCACCCGTGGAGACCCGAATTTCTGGGCCAATGAATATTAGTCGAATAGCCATAGCATCTTTGGGTTCAGAAAACCCTAAAAGAGAGCACCCTAAAACTAATCCCACTGTCCTATCCCTTCCCATAGCTCTGTAATTTCCTCTACTTCAAATATTTATCCAATTTTGCCTTAAAATATGCAAAGCAGCAGAAATACTGGTGAACGGATTCCTGTTTTCTTGAGGCATTTAGTCCAAGGTTGGCCCAAGAACCCCAATGAAACAGAGACCCTTTATCACAAAAGCAATGTTAACTAGAGTTCAATACTGGACTACACTTGAGGCTTTTGGATGGCTTTTCTGCTTGCCTTCTTACTGAAAATAAAATTCCTAACCTGCTAGTTATTTCCTCAAAATTTAAAGAACTTTTTCCACTTTCAACTTGATGGGTGTCTTCTGACCAAAAAGCAAAATCATACATTTAGAAAAAAAAAAATCAGAGGACGTCGCAAATATACGAAAACAAGCGTGAAAGACAATCTGTCACCTTTTGCAGGATACCAAAAGTGCTACTGTACATTACAAGGCTGAAGGATGGGTGGTTTACCATAATTACATGGTCAATAAATAAATGATGAAAACCGTAACTGCTTTTCATTCCTATTCAGTCTTGATTTAGATTAATTCTATCATTTGAATCAATATTTAAAATCACAATACAGTATTTCTTTAGACAAAAAAAATTACTTTTATAAAAAGGTTAAAAATTGTTGATTGTACTTGTTCTTTAAGATAATCTACTGAACCAGAATGTTTAACCTCTAAATTGTAGACATTTCCATATAACTGTGTGCTCCCCAAAACATCCTGTTAAGAGTACTAACAATACTGAAATACAACAGTTAAATTATGGCAGCAAATAAAGCTAACAAATTTAAAAAGAAAGTTTTCAAAAACCTGATTTTCACTCCCTTGTCTTTTCCTTTCCCACCTCATTCTCAGCAGGTTTACCTGTTTTCTTGTGTCTCCAGCTTCATGTTAACCATGCTGGAACTGGGCCACATTGTGACCTCTGAATGGCCGAGAAGATTGGTTTTCAGGCAATTGAGGCTTAGCGTGCCATTGTATCATCAACGTAACCAAGTTAAAACTATACTGGTCCACCTCCGCAAACTATGACAGTGTGTATCCTAGCCACTCAATAGTTACCTAGTTGGTAGGTATACAGAGGGGGTGACACTAAAATATCTAGTCAGTGGCATCATAATGACTAATTATATTTTATGCATTTAATTTACACCTTATGAGCCAAGAATAGCCACAAGTGTGCTTTCAGTATAAAAGCTAATACAGGTAGACTATCCTTTATCCGAAAACCTCGGGACCAGCCGTGTTTCGGTTTTCAGAAAATTTCGGATTTCAGAAGGTATTTTATAAGACTGGGGAATTTGTTGGGGGTGGGGGTCGGCGGGAGTCGGGGTCGGCGGGGGGGTCGGGGTCATGCGCACGACTTACGCTGAGCGAAAAAACTTTCGGTTTTTAGAGGTTTTTGGAAGTTCGGATAAAGGATAGTCTACCTGTAGCCTGCTGGGTGTATAATATTGTGATTCCTGACATGACCTTAAGAGGATGCGCTAAGATATAGGGACGGTCAGTCAATAATTGTATATGCACTAAGATAGAGATTAGAGAACATCTGGAATGCAATTTATTTCAAACTAGATTCTCCAAAATTATACACAGGTGTAAATTTCTGAAAATAATGACAGCTAATCCAAGATTCTGAATTTTACAATTGACAAGACAGTGCTGATTGACTGTCAACCTGGTCTGCTGAGGTTGGCTACTTGGAAAATTTAGGAAAAAAATTTCCACTCATTCACATCAACATGGTTGCAGTCTGACATACCTAGAACTCAAGAGCTTTGACAAAACCTGCTGTTGTTACTCAAACTTAGAGGGAAACAAGGCATTGTAAATGCATCGTGGCTGAGCAAGTGAGTAAATGTTGTGTAAGCAACCGCAAACCATGCCTCTATCACTGTCCTGCTACATGGCAAAAATTAGCTTTCCATCTTACATATTAATACAGGAGTATGCTTAATATCTCAGAGTTCCATTATTGATGCAAATCCCACAATTACTGTTTTACCATTTTATACAGAATTTAAACTTATTATATTTGTCAGACACAACTGACTTTTCAGAAATCTGTGTTGCCTGTACTTAATTAACCCATGGCTTTTCTGGGAAAATATGAATCTCATCCTGTATTATGGCCTCAAGTTGCTCACCCAAAACCAATATTGGGCTGACTGGTCTATCTCCATCTCTTCTTTGGAACTGATGGCCACGATTTCACCAGCCGCGGCGAGTCTGGTGCAGCCTCAAACTCCACACCCGTCTTCATCCCGCCTCCTCCAAGTAATTTTGCCCCGATTGGGCTCGTTAAGCCCACTCAGCGAGGTTCCCGGCCAATTAAAAGGAAGCAGGTCTGATGACATCATCCGATGACACGTCATCAGCCAGTTTCCTTAAAGGGGCCATGTCCACAATGATTTTGACAATTGTGCTGTCCGTGTTCTGAAGCATTGAGGTGCTGCAAACACTGACTAGCACTGCACAGAGGTGGACGGCTGCACCCAGGCTCTCCCATGACTCTCTCCCTCCATATGGAGGGAGTCACAGCATGCAGGGAAGTTCACTTCCCTTCCAATGGGCAGAAGACACCTCCCCAGGAGACCAACACAGCCTGGTTGCACATTGCACAGGAGGACACAAGCAGGGATGTCTTCAGGAGGACCAGGCTGCAGTGGCGCAAACCTTTCAATGATCTCAGATCACAAAACGTTACTGCCAAGCCACACTTAACCTCATCCTGCTGTGCCACTCATCACATCCCCATCACTCTGCCTTCCCTACCACAGTCCTGCACATCTTGACTCACACCAACTTACCTTGCACCTCCACCCATCCCTCTCTATCTACATTATCACTTCCCCATCTCAGTAGCCACCCCTCACACTCACCCTCATCCTACTGCAAGCATACCAACTAACACAACACAAGGGTAGGCACTTGGGTGGTTTAGCCAACGTTCATGTGAAGTTTCTGGTAATGTGCTGTCAAACATTGAAATCAATATTTTGAACACACTGCGTTCTTGGACAGATTTGTGTACACCTTTGGAAGTGGCTTAGTGAGTTGCAGTGAATGTTGAGACATAACGGTACCCCCCCCACCATGGTGATGAGTGTGAAAGGAATGGCTTGGACATTGTAGGGATGCTTTATGGTGTTGGTGTAGGGTGGTGCTAACCTGGTGCATCATGTGGCAGCCAGGGTGTACAGCATCAAGTAAAGTAAATCTGGCCATGGTGAGGCCATCCCTGGCTTCCTAGGCAGCAATGTGGTCAGGTGATGATGCCCTGTGTCCAGTGCAGCATCAGTTGATTGCGGAGAAGGTTGGTGTGGATGTTGGTGCTGCTGGTGTGCCCGGTGATGCTGGTGTTGGGGCTGATCGTGGTGGGATTCTGGGAACCAAGGTGAGATTTGATGGAATAGATGGTAGGGGAGGTTGAGATAAAAGAAGTAATGTCAATATTGAGATAGGTTGTTCCAAGGAGGTGACAGTGGATAGAGGGATTATGCCAAACACTTCAAAAGTGCATAAAGCTCAAAAGTGGGTTCCAAATCATTAACGCTCCAGCTTCTGACATTGGAAAGTGCCCAGCTGTAAAATGGTAGTTTTTACACCACTTTTGCAGCTGTCACCTATTCAAAGATATGGAGAGTTGTTCAGAACCCGACATACTTACCTGTCGTGGTCCCCGAGTGACAGGAACCTCATGGAAAACTTGGGAAAATACTCTACCTGGTAAAATGCATATTATATTGCTTTAAATACCCTCTTAACTAGCACAATTGCATGACACGCTGTGCCGTGTCTGTAAAATGCAGGCAGAGCCTGCACTGGGGAAACTCGCATGGAGGCAAGTTTAGAGCGGCATACTGCCCCACTGTCAATCTTTTTGATTTCGACAGCGGACCCGCCTCTGAACCCGCCCTCTGAGCGGCGACAAAATTCAGCCCAATGTGTTTCTTTCAGTCCTCTGGCGCAACTTGCATGTAATGCAAACTGAGATTTGTACCATTTCCCTTCCTGTTTCTTAACTTTATCCACATGGATTCGGTCTTAACACAACCCCCAAGACATCTTTATGTTCTAGCCTTGTGATAGAATCCTTTACTAATACTGCCACCCTACCCCAGGAGCTTATTTCTTTTAAATCAGGAGAGTTCCATGCAGGTTATAACTAATCCCTCATTCCCCCATGCTAAAATTGATAGGAAGAAAATTCTTTTGTAATTTTTCAAATGACTCATCTGAGCCTGCATGGAATTGTGTAGCCTCTTTCGGAAACATAAATGCTTCTGTGTGCTGGCAACTAATAATAATGTACAGATATGAATGAGTTGAGGTTTAAAAAAAATTATATCCCAGTAATAGCCGAAGGTCAATTCCATTTTATTCTTAGCATGCTTTCAAAAAGCTAAATAACTTCCCCTTTTTTAAAGACTCTGGTGTACAATAAACAATTGAAATGAATTTTTATTGTTTCAGTTTAATTAAGTTCAAAATTGGATTGCAGAACAGTTTTATGGAGAAGGTTATAATGTAATTCTAAAAAGCCATGCTGCCAAATATCTGGGTGCAAATAATTATACCACAGTGTATTTCTCACTTATAATGCTGTGAAATTTTATTGTAAATACTTAATGAAATGAAAATCCAGAACAAATATACACCAATATCTTTGAGAGTAATGCCATTTGTTTCTGAATTTACCTACCTTATGTTATTTAAGCCATCTCCTGCAAGTCTGATCATATCAATTCACTTTTCTAGCCAAAATTATCCAATTCATCTCAAGTCCAACTAGCCAATTTCCTCAAGATCAGTTTCAATGTGCCTTAGTCGAGAATCTCACAAACTTTTCCCAGTTTTTGCCACAAGATCAGCCTCATCCGCTCCCCCCCCGCCACCTTCACAACAGTGCACCACTCTCATCACTAACGCCTCGGAATATCAAGTAAAACAAAATAGAAAAATTAATATACTCTACTTAAAACATCCATGTTTAAAACGGGCAGTTGCTTAGATCATCCAAAAAGCAATATCAATTATCCGTTTGCAATGTCAATTTCAAAGTTGCCAGTTATAGTTCTTAAGTACTCTGTTTATTTTCGGCAGAAACAGCTGTATTGAGGATCCCTGACAATTTAATGAATTGTTATCTTCCTTTTTCACACTGACCATTGTGGAACTTTATTTCAATTATACAGTACTCAGATTATATCAAATTAAATTAGATGGATTCTGTGAATTACAGGATTGAAATTTAACTGGTCTCCTGGTTTGTTCAATAGTTTCTTTGTTGAGGAATCTCCGCCACTCAACACTAACCCACTGGTGGCATATATTTTTTTTTTTATAAAAAGAGGACCTTTACATCTATATTACCATCACACCAGCCATCGCATATACTGGGAAAATCGTGGGGACTGTACAAGAATAAATCCATCAAATCGATTCAAAACATAATTAAATTTTAAAAAAAATTATAGGGAGGAATGAAAGGAACAGAAAATGTATCAAAGGCATATGTGGATAGTGACAATTCATTCCAAGCTAGTCCTGTGTGTCTCCTGACTGGCTTAAAGCATGTTGCCTATTTATTCACCAGCTACCAGAGAATGGCCCCAGGTGAGGACAAATAATCTCAAAAGGGGAAAAAAACAGCTTAAATGGGATCTATAAAAATAAAAAATAAAAAATTTTACACTTCATACAAAAAATAATTAAAATCTCATGAAAATCTAGAATTCATTATCATTTCTAGTTAGTTTCTTATTTAAAACTGCAATAAGATTACAAAATGTAAAATGCAAAATGTAGTGTCATACTTCAATTTACTGTAGCTTTCTAAAATGCTGAAATCATACAAGTTATTCCATAGAATCATACAGCACAGAATGAGGCCATTCAGCCCATCATGTCTGTGCCAGCTCTGATGAAAGAGCTATTCAATCAGTCCCACTCCCCTGCTCTGTCCCTGCAGTCCTACAAATTTGTCCTTTTCAAGTATATATCCAAATTCCCTTTTGAAAGTTACTGTTAAATCTGTTTCCACCACCTTTTCAGGCAGTGCATTCCAGATTATCATAACAATCTGCATAAAGAAAATTCTCATTTCCCCTCCAGTTCTTTTGTCAATTATCCTAAGTCTGTCTCCTCTGGTTACCAACCCTCCAGTCAGTGGAAACAGTTTCTCCCTAACTACTCTATCAAAACCCCTCATAATTTTGAGCACCTCCACAAAATATCCCCTTTACCTTCTCTCCTCCAAGGAAAACAACCTCAGCTTCTCCAGTCTCTCCACGTAACTGTAATCCCTCATCCCTGGAACCATTCTGGTAAATTTCTTCTGTACCCTCTCCAAAGCCTTCACGTCCTTCCTAAAGTGTGGTACCCAGAATTGGCCACAATATTCCAGCTGGGCCTAACTAGTGATTTCTAAAGATTTCCCATAACTTCGTTGCTTTTGTACTCTATGCCTCTATTTATAAAGCCAAGGATCCCATATGCTTTTTTTAACAGTCTTATTGACTTCTCCTGCCACCTTCAAAGATTTGTATATGTGAACTTTCAAAGAAAGTCACTGAATAGTTTAATAAAGGAAAGAACAATGAATAAACAGAAGCATTTATATAGCACTGTCACATCCTCAGGATGTCCCAAAGTGCTTCATTGCCAATAATAATGCCATCTGACCAGTGACACAATCTTACCTCTGTAAACTAGGCAGCCAATTTGGGCACAGCTAGGTGGCACAAACAGCAGCAATAAATGACCAGTTAATCTGCTTTGGTGATGGTGGTTGAGGGATAAATGTTGAGTGGGACACCGGGAGAACTACCCAGCTTATTTTCCCGAATAGTGCCATGGGATCGTTTACCTCCACTTGAGGGGGCAGATGGAGCCTCAATTTAACGTCTCACCCGAAAGACAGGACCTCCAACAACGCAGCACTCCCTCAATACTGCACTGAATTATATGCTCAAGTCTCTGGAATGGGGCTTAAACCCACAACCCTCCAAATCAGAGACGAGAGTATACTTAACTGTAGTAAATTGTTTACAATGGGCAAAAATCTATCAACTTTGCAGCTAAAATAATGAACATTTAACTAGTACAATGAGTATTCATATAAACTGGTTTTAGATTTTAAATTTCTAGTGTGGTAATTCAAATGTTAACTTATTAGCTGTTGTTACAAATTTTGGGTCTGCCTTTGATAGCCTCTTAGATACAGTTGTGCTAGTCATTCCTGTAAGATGCCAGAGTGTCTTACATTCAGGCGTCTTCCGTAATGCCCAACGTCTAATTATGCCATAGCATAACCCCGCATCTGAACCAGAAGTTGGGTCTTTTGCATGTGCCCTCATGTGCGCTTCTCCAATCTTGCAGTAAGCAACCGAAAACATTTTACTGAGACAAGCCTGATGTGAATTGTTATGCCAACTTATTTTACAAACAGCAAATGAATGTTAATCAAAGCAAATCCCACTTTCTTCACCCAATCTTGCTCCTCTCCTTGAGCGGGGAAAAAATGCTAAACCAAGTACCCTGTTCCTTTGGTGGGCTGACTTACTTGTTCTTAGCATTACCTTTCTAGAAAAACTGATGTCCTGCATTTTAGGTTCTAGTACCAGGCCCAGATCTCGCAGTCTCTTCTTTAAAACCTCCCGAACTGACTATCTGTTTCCTTTCTCCTGCACTCTTGAAGTGGAAGGGCAGGGCCTCCGACTCCTCTCCCATTCAGGAGTTCACTAGTAAGCCTATCAAGCAAACATACTGCCGCCGCTCCCAAGAGTATATTCTCAGCAGACACCTCCTGCAGGGCTCACATCATTAGAAAGAAACATCCCCACCACAAATAATATGAATTGTTCACTGGAATCTCTAACCTTCATTATCTAAATGTCATTCTGAATACACTTTTCTATGCTAAAGGCACTATATGAATGCAAATAGTTGTTGTAAAGCACTCTAATTCAGATCCTCCATCTGAATCCTAATCTACATTCTGCTTTTCTGACAATTTAACCGTTTTAGAACTACATTTAATGTAATAGTATTTTTAACCAGTGACACCAAGATCCTCCCTTGACTGCATAGTCACGAATCGCAAAACATCACAGCCGGCTTCTGTATTGGGGCTGCATTTCAATCACTCCCAAATACACTCTTTTAATTCTGGATGCAGCAGCCAACAGGAACTGTGACCAACTCACCAGAAATAGGTTCAATCTGTTTTATTAATACCTAAGTGTTAAAATTGAGACGGTTTCTTCCTTCCCCTCCACATCCTGCAAATATTCTGCTCCTTTCTACAGGAAACTGTGCGCTATCCGGCACCCACGGGACCGAGCTGCTGCCGTTGCCTCAAAATTGCTGTACTCTCCAGAGTTAATGTTGAGAGATACGGAGATTCTTATCTCCGTATTTGACAACAAACACTGTTGCTCAGCAACAGCTTGTAAACACTCGGGTGTGGCCCTAAAGCTCTGTAGCTGAAGCTGTTGCTATAGCTACAGACCTTGCACAGCTTGACTGTTCAAACAAAGCAAAAAAAACAAACAAAAAGAATAAAAAACGGCTGCTGTTTTTTGCCGGTGGCTTCCAGATTGCCGGATAGCTCACCTCCGGATAGCACAAAGTTTCCTGTATATTGATCATGGAAACTGTCTATGTAAATTTGTATTATTCTGCTGCTACGGTGAAGCTGTGCATCTTGAAGGCCACAAAGTTCTTATTGTTAATTAAACATAGTGATAAATGTTGATTCAACTAAAGTTATGTTCTGCAGGATACTAGTGAGAATAGATGCATGAAGACGATGAATAAGGGGATCCTCTTGCAGCACATCAGTTCAGAAGGTCAGCGACGGCATTGTGTCTCTGTTCTACTTACAGATTATTACAGAATATTTGAAGTACAGGTATTAGCTAAGCATTTGCTACATTTTAGCAAATATTCAGCAGAGACACAAATAACTCCAGATATCTGAAAGTTTCTTTAGTTTGTACACTATATAGCTTGAATAAACCTGAAGAATTAAACACAATTTTAGAGGTGAGGGGGGCAGGGCAGAGGAGAAATCATAAATCAAGTGGCCAGGCTGAATAGTTTTGCAGCCTCGAAATACATATACACTATCCATAATTATATTGCTAGGGAGTCTAGCTGCTTAAATCAAGGGTACCTTAATATTCAGAAGCTGCTTTTAGTCTTCCTCAATTTTCTCATTATCGGCCGTGCGCAAAGTTTAGTGCCTGGCGCTAATTATCGCCTCCGACAGCAAACTTGGCTTTTATCGCCCCTGGAGGTGATTGGAGCGCTAAATCAGGCGCTTCACACCTATCTTAAGACGCAAAGGCCGAGGAGCGAGGCGCTACCTCAGAGTGCTGGCGAAGCAATGAAGGGCAAATCAAAATAAACCTGCAAAGTGCTGCTCAGTACTCAAAACTCCTTCACACAGCGTTGAATCTCTCCAGAAGTCTCTCTCTCTCAGAATGTGTGGTGCAAAAATGTCACCGACAAAAAAAGGCAGGAAGCGGTCGCCTTTAAATAGCGTTCCCCTAGTCCCTTTCTGATAGCATAACGCTCCCCTCAACCTGTCGTTGCTAGCGGCAGGCGGTAAGTCAGGGGGCGCCACTCAATATCCGGTCCGGGGCGCTAACGGGGCCGTTGCGCACTCGACTGACGTCACAATCTGCCGGCGCAGGAGATCATGGCGATAGTGTTTAGCGTCGCCGCAAAATGTCTAGTTAATTTCGCGAGCGGCGCAAACAACTGAATTTTTCCCCGTAGATGCTGTAAGCAAGCTCCAAATTGTAACAAATCCATGTTTGATTTGGCAAATAGAGAAGTTGCGAGAGAAATTTGTCATGATATGACCAAAGTGCAAAGAAAAGTTAAGGCCAGGGTAATCGGTAGCAAACAGGTATGCTAAAGACAGTGAATAAAGGTAAGTACTCTTAATTAAACTGATGATTGACACTGTAACCTTGGGTGTAGGAGCACTATTGTACTTGCTGCTCCGACTGTCTACTTCCTTTGCACAATCAGCAATTTCTAGCTAGCTAAAATAGGCAAAGAAGAACAGTCTTGGGTACAAAGGGACAATGCCTGAAAAAAAGTCATGTTCTAATACACAATACCAGTACAAAAGATGAATTTGAATGCCTTACTGGTACTTGAAATCCAATCCAAAAAGCCATCATTCAGTATTAGCCGAGAAATATTGAAAAGTGAGATAAAACAATTTAAACTTTGAAATCCTAATCAATGAAAACAAAGGAGTCCAAATCAATATTCTACTCATGCTGTTGAGGTTGTATGTTTCAAATACAGACATTACTTTGGGCAAAGTAACAGCTTCTAAAAGTGCTTTCTCCATCGTCACAAAACTAGTACCCATTTTATTTGACCTTGTTATACAAAAGAACGCTACTACAGACTATGGTTGCTATGAACAATGTGTAACAACATGAACAAAAATCAGTGATTATTTATTTTCTAAAGAATCTATGATGAAACCTTGTACTTATTGATTATGTAATCAAGTATTGATTTTTTTTTTTTACTACCTCCTCAGGGATTAAATTGACTAGCTGCAAAGGAACTTTACAGATGGATCTTCCGCAAGCAAAATGGCCAATAGTATCAATGATACCGTAACTTGGACCCAATTGCATATCTCAGCCAATGAGAAATCTCACAGGAGATGCCATGCCATGGAACAAGAATAATGTAAACTAATAATATTTTTTGATTAAATACCGAAAGAGTTACATTTTTGCATATTAAACTGTTATACAGGAAACTCTTTGGTATCCGGCACCGACGGGACCGGGATGGTGCCAGTTGATTAAAAATTCTGGATGACGGCGAGGGTTAACTACCGAGGCGATTTTTAACAAACAAAAATAAAAAAATCAAGAAATGTGCAGTATACAGTAATTGGGTACTCCCAGCAGCGCGGGAGAGTCAGACTCCTATTATTGAGGTGTTCGGACTTCCGACAGTGCCAAGAAGCCGAGTAGTGGCAGTTTGGAGAACTACCCCCACTGACTAACTCAGCCACCGCGGGAGACTCAGACTCTGCAACATTTCCAGTTATTGAGGTGTTGTTTTTGGAGTATGAATTTTGCCGGTTAAGAGAGAATTCCGGATATTTAGGTGCCGTTTAAACGAGTGTTTCCTGTACAAAGCATGCAACTTTTTTTATACCAAAATGTGATTTTGATAAAGTGTAAGAGCTAGCATACAAGTCACAGCTTAATATGATTCTGGTCCCCACAACCAAAGAGTGGACACTTGTACAAGACTTTCACCTTCTTGAAATAGATGAGATATAGCTACTGAAACGTAATGTTGCCCTTATCACAATATTTTCTATTACTGGGTCGAAGTGAATACTACTAAAACACAAGGGGGAGGTGGGTTGATTCTCGTATCGCTTACTGGGAAGTAGATGGGCGAAAATTGGAAAACTTTACCACTGGAGGTCTGCAGATTCTGATTTTTGAGTGGACCTCAATTTAGGTGGTCAGCACTGCATCAGAAACAGGCAGAGGATCTCATTAACATAGGTATAGAGGTCAAATGATGCAGTTAAGTCACCAATGCCATTTTCATCTCTATCCACATTGCTGCCACCAATTACACAACCCGCTCACAAACTATGTGCATAATACAGGTCAGCAGGTGGTCAATTCCTGCAGGATTTAAAGGGAATCCCTACCTGTAGTCAGGAAAAGCTGACAGAGGTCTGGCCGTCATTTTCTCTGCAGTCTCTTGTGTCTTTTAAGCCTTAAAGGCTTCCATTATTTCATCTCCTTGCTGCTGTGGGTGCTACAAAGGTTTCTTTGCTGTTGAGAACTGCGACTTCGTTTCACTCTCGATGCATCCAACCCTCCTCTTTAAGGCGTTGCAGCGGCAGACTAATGATGATCGGCTGTGCAGCCGGATTTCCTGCCCTCCTAAATGGTGAGCTACCTATACGTAGCATCATTACAGTGGCAGCTTGCCACTTGCATTCAAATTAGGCCCAACCACAAAAATGCATTGGGCATAGGGAGCAGACCCACCTGATCTATGCTGTTACCAAACATCACCCTCAAGAGCTTCTTTGCAATTTTTCTTTAAGCATTGTAATGCGAGAAAGTAAACTTGAGCAGAATTACTGAAAACAGCAGAAAATAATATTGATATAATGGATGCTGCTGAGACTAGCTGGTGTAATTTACATTGAAGTGATTTCAAGTGTTAATACTGCAGCATGCCTTCTTTAAAATCATTTTATGGTTTAATACACAGTTACTCATAAGCAGATGTTTAGAAATTTCCGATTTTTTAAAAATAGCATACATTTAACTTTTGACCTGAAACGCTGCCTTTTTAGTCTATTGTTCAGCTTACTGGAGAGGAGTCAGGTTTTCTGGAGGTATCACTAACTGCACCTGCGCAAGAAGCTGGAATTATCGGTTCCTATCCATGGGAATGAAGATTGAACGTATGTATTTTACTTTTTGGAAGTGATATGGTAGAAAACCTCACCAGTGAAATGGCCTAGCAAACTACAAATTAAAAAAAAACTTTTGTGCTGAAATTCTAAAAAACTAATTGGTCATAAACATGTTAAAAAGAATCCATCTTTCCACAGCCAGCCATTCTCAACTATCCAATAGAGTATTACAAACAAAATGAAATCTATATATATAAATCGGTACTTCTGTCTGTCATTCTGTCTGTCATTCTGTCTGTCATCGCGTGTGCGTCTGTCGGGCTATGCGCTCGAAAGTTACAGGGCGTACCTACGCGCGTGTTACCTCCAAAGAAAGCTTACGCTTCCGAGACGGTTTTAAGCGTATTTACGTTTCGGCCGGGCTAAAATCGCGCCCGCGGTATCCCAAAAACCTTCAACGTTCCGCTCATTAGCATCTCATTATCCGCTCATTAGCGACAGAGTGACCTCGAGGTCGACCAATCGTCCGGCGGCTTGCTGCCGCGTGCGGCCGGGCCCTCCTACGGTCGAGTGACGGGACGATTGACCAATCCTACACTTTGGTGACCTGACGGTCGACCAATCGGTGCGTGTGTGGGCGGGCCTTATCGTTCTGAACCAAGGTGAGTCGCCGCCATCTTGCTTCCGTTCTTTTTCCTGCTTTCTGCGTCTTTCTTTTCAAATATACATTTCCAGCAAAATAAAATTGAATTTATTAAATTGTTTTAAAAAAAACTTCATTCATTTGTAAATATTTTTTCTAACCTCAACATTCTTTTTGCTACCTTTCCCCGTTTTTTTGTTAGGCCCTGAAAGCCTGGGCCTTTCTTGCCCAGCCAGGCCCGAGCTAGGGCTTCTGCTAAGCTCCTCACCCTCCCCCCCTCCACGCGTCACGTTACCCGGGGCAACGGCGTCAGCCACGAGGGTCAGGGTGCGCGCGCAGCAGGAGCAGGTGAGACGCGGCGTCTCTGTTCCGCGCTCGGCTCGGCCGGGGGGGGGGGCGGGGCTCGGCCGCCGGCCGTCTCTCAGAGCCGCAATCGGGCTCGGCCGGGGGGGGGGGGGGGGGGGGGGCGGGACTCGGCCGCCTCTCAGAGCCGCAATCGGGCTCGGCCGGGGAGGGGGTGGGCGGGGCTCGGCCGCCTCTCAGAGCCGCAATCGGGCTCGGCCGGGGGGGTGCAGGGCTCGGAGAGCGGGGCTCTCGTCCGGGGGGGGGGGGGGGGGGCAGGGCTCGGAGAGCGGGGTTCTCGGCCTGGGCACCCCCCCGCCACTTCCCCCCCTGCAACCCCCCTTCCGCCCCCCCCGCCCCTTCCCCCCCCTCCCTTCCCCCCAGCCCCTTTCCACCCCTCCCTTTCCCCCCCCAGCCCCTTCCCCTCCCTTCCCCCCCTCCCTCCCTTCCTCCCCGCCCCTTTCCCCCCCGCCCTCCCTTCCCCCCTCCCTCCCTTCCCCCCTCCCTTCCCCCCGCCCCTTTCCCCCCGCCCCTTTCCCCCCCAGAACTCCCTTCCCCCCCCCGCTCTCTTCCCCCCACCCGCTCTCTCTCTTCCCCCCCCAGTCGCTCTCTCTCTACCCCCCAGTCGCGCTCTCTCTCTCTCTTCTCCCCCCCCCCACCAGTCGCTCTCTCTCTCTCTCTCTTCCAACAACAACATTCCCTCGAAAAAGCCTCGGCACCGCCGGCCACTTCAGCTAGTATATTATATGTTAGCAACATATTCAAATGTTATGCAATGTTGTGCCTTCAGCTCAGTAAGGTTTTAGCAATGTCAAATTAAATTTAATTGATTTTTTTTCTTTATAAAAATAAGGTAAGTCCTGTTTTTTCCTAATTCCAATTCTTCCTACCTACAAAAGGAGAATACTGTACCAAGATATTATTGTGCATCTCAAAGCTCTGATTAATTATACCTGAAAACTACTGATGTTTCCTGCTATCTATAAATTCAGCACTGATCGCCTGCTCTTTGAATTATGTTGTCATAATTCATCTGGATATCTTTTTTTAAATTGTCACCATTATTGCTACTTAGAAATTGACTTTTTTGCCCACAGCCTTTTGCAGGCTCTTAAATTTTTCTTAGAAGCCCATCTATTCTTTATCATTTCAATTTTGTTAATTGTTCTAACATTCACTCAAATCTAGGCAGTCCTTCCTTCCTCCAGATCAACTGGAGAGGCTAATGAGACCTCATCCTTGGTGCAACTTGTCTCCTCAACTATAAAAAAAACTATTTCACCCAGTAATGTAACTTACATTTTTATACTCATTTTCATGAACTTGATAACTGCAATGAAGATAAAAATTGTACCTAACTGGAAGTTATCACTTAAAAGGCAGCATCAAGGGACATAGTCAGGAGTTAAATCTAATGTGCTACAAGTGCTGACATTTCTTTCACATACTGAACTCTGATTAGAGAACTTTGCCAAATTGGTGGATACGGTTGGTTAATTATTTGATTGGGGGGCCAGAGTTGTTTGATAAACTTCAAGTCAACAAGTGTTCATGCAGATAAATGTGCTGTAGAGAGCGAGCCAGAGCCAGGCAGAGAGAGAGCCAGACAGACAGACGCCAGACAGACAGACACTGACAGAAAAAGTGAAAAAGAGAGCATGCTTGGATTGGGAGGTTGATAAACTTCAAGCCAACAAGTACTCATGCCGGTAAATGTGCAGTACAGAGAAAGAGGGAGAAAGAGTGCACATGAGCACAAACACCGATTGTAACTATTGAAAAAGTCAGATTTAATCATGTAATTGTGAAATTGTCATTTTTTTCCCCTGTTTTCATTACTCAAGAAGCTTATGGGCATTTTTCCTTCAAGACAAACAAATTGAAGTTTTAAAACTTTTCAATAAAGCAGAACAGGCTAATTATATACATATACCAGTGTTTTAGCAGCTAATTGCATTATCTGTGTTATTTGAGTTTAAACACTGATTAATTACAGCTGTAATTAATCAGAGTAAGAGTTCAGTCAGCAACAACATTACTAAACAGATTTCATACATAAAATTAGCTTTGACCTGGTATTGGGTCAACAGCCGAGGAATGCGGAGCAGGGTGGCCTCACTCTTGGGTGGGATGACCCAGATTCTCCTGCTCCCACTGATGCCAGACCCAATTCCTCCCTCAACACTGCTCAACACTGTCCCTTTACAATAGTGCTACATCCCAGCCTCCTTCCAAATGTTCCTGAACTCAGTCTGGAGGGAACGGTAGCATACTGGTTATGTTACTGGACTAGTAATCCAGAGGCCTGGACGAATGATCCAGAGACGTGAATTCAAATCCCACCACAGCAGCTGGGAAATTTAAATTCAGTTAATTACATTTTTAAAAAGCTAGTATCAATAATGGTGACCATGAAACTATCGGATTGTCGTTAAAACCCATCTGGTTCACCAATGTCCTTTGGGGAAGAAAATCTGCCGTCCTTACCTGGTCTGGCCTATATGTGACAGCAATGTGGTTGACTCTTAACTGCCCTCTGAAATGGCCGTAGCAAACCTCTACGAGAAACGATGAAAGAATAAAACCGGGCGGCATTTGGTAGCATTGGGAAGGAAGTTTCTGAGATCTAGGAGCCTGCAATTGGGTTTCAGTGTCCAGCAGCATTTATGAACCATCATTCTACAGAAATATTCAGCTTCAGAAAAATCTATTTTCCTTTAATCAGCTTCATCCAACTCCAATTACTCATAAATCCCGTGTGTTCGGAAGTGGGAAAAGGTATATGAAAGATCATTTGGGGGATTTAGGAGAATTTGTATGACGATGTTTGCGCCGCTCGCGACATTGACCAGACATTTTGCGGCGGCACTAAACGCTACCGCCACGATCTCCTGCATCCGTAGATCGTGACATCAGTCGAGCGTGCAACGCCCCGGACCGGATATTGAGTGGTGCCCCCTGCCTTTCCGCCTGCCACTAGCAACGACAGGTTGAGGGGAACATTTTGCAGTCGGGAAGGGCCTGGGGGGGCGCCATTTAAAGGCGACTGCTTCCTGCCTTTTTTTGTCAACGACATTTTTGGACCACACATTGAGAGAGAGAGAGAGAGAGAGAGAGGCTGACTTCTGGAGAGATTCAACGCTATGTGAAGAAGTTTTGGGTACTGAGCAGCACTTTGCAGGTTCACTTTGATTTGACCTTCCTTGCATCGATTTAGAAGAGACTATGGGGGCTGCACTCTGAGCTCTTTCCCTGGGCCTCTCCATTGTTCTTTCCAGCAGAATTGATGTACAGGTCTCTCCAGGCCAAGATTCAAGGCTGCAATGAGCAGGCTGTGGATGGAGAGCAAGATCGACCCTGCCCTTTAAGAACTGGCCAGCGCCAGTATGTCTGTGTTTCATTGCTGACTGACATCACATGAGCTTCGCCAGCGCTTTGAGGTTGCGCCTCACTCCGCGGCGTTAGCGCCTCGACAGGTGTGTAGCGCCTGATTTAGCGCTCCAATCACCTCCAGGGGCAATAGAAGCCAAGTTTGCAGTCGGAGGCGATAATTAGCGCCAGGCTAATTAAAGGGTGTAAAGGAAAAGACAGCCATCGGTGGCTAAGTAAAGAAATTAAGGATAGTATTCGACTAAAAACAAGGGCATATAAGGTAGCCAAATCTAGTGGGAGGATAGAGGATTGGGAAAACTTTAAAAGACAGCAAAAAATAACTAAAAGATTGATTAAGAAAGGGAAGATAGATTATGAAAGTAAATTAGCAAAAAATATAAAAACAGATAGTAAGAGTTTTTATAGTTATATAAAAAGAAAAAGGGTGGCTAAAGTAAATGTTGGTCCCTTAGAGGATGAGACCGGGAAATTAATGGTGGGAAATATGGAGATGGCAAAAACACAATGAATATTTTACATCAGTCTTTGCAGTAGAAGACACTAAGAATATCCCAACACTGGACAAACAGGGGGCTAAAGGGGGGGAGGAGCTAAACACGATCAAAATCACTAAGGAAGTGGTACTCGGTAAAATAATGGGACTCAAGGCAGATAAATCACCTGGACCTGATGGCTTACATCCTAGGGTCTTGAGGGAAGTGGCGGTAGGGATTGTGGATGCATTGGTAATAATTTTCCAAAACTCCCTGGACTCGGCAAAGGTCCCGGCAGACTGGAAAACTGCTAATGTAACACCCTTATTTAAAAAGGGCAGTAGACAGAAGGCTGGAAACTATAGACCGGTTAGCCTAACATCTGTGGTAGGTAAAATTTTGGAGTCCATTATTAAGGAGACAGTAACAGGACATTTGGATAACCATAATTTAATAGGACAAAGTCAGCATGGTTTTATGAAGGGGAAGTCATGTTTGACAAATTTGCTGGAGTTCTTTGAGGAAGTAACGTATAGGGTGGATAAAGGGGAACCAGTGGATGTAGTGTATTTAGACTTCCAAAAGGCATTTGACAAGGTGCCACACAAAAGATTATTGCTTAAAGTAAAAAATCACGGGATTGGGGGGAATATTCTGGCATGGATAGAGGATTGGCTATCTAACAGAAGGCAGAGAGTTGGGATAAATGGTTCATTCTCATACTGGCAATCAGTAACTAGTGGTGTTCCGCAGGGGTCAGTGCTGGGTCCCCAACTCTTTACAATCTATATTAACGATTTGGAGGAGGGGACCGAGTGTAACATATCAAAGTTTGCAGATGATACTAAGATGGGAGGGAAAGTAGTGAGGGAGGAGGACATAAAAAACCTGCAAGGGGACATAGACCGGCTAAGTAAGTGGGCAGAGATTTGGCAGATGGAATACAATACTGGAAAGTGTGAGGTTATGCACTTTGGCAGGAAAAATCGTAGAGCAAGTTATTATCTTAATGGCAAGAAACTGGAAAGTACTGAAGCACAAAGGGATCTGGGGGTCCTGGTGCACGAAACTCAAAAGGTTAGTATGCAGGTGCAGCAAGTGATTAAGAAGGCCAATGGAATGTTGGCTTTCATTGCTAGGGGGATAGAATATAAAAATAGGGAGGTATTGCTTCAGTTGTACAAGGTATTGGTGAGACCGCACCTGGAATACTGCGTACAGTTTTGGTGTCCATACTTAAGAAAGGACATACTTGCTCTCGAGTCAGTACAAAGAAGGTTCACTTGGTTAATCCCGGGGATGAGGGGATGGACATATGAGGAGAGGTTGAGTAGATTGGGACTCTACTCATTGGAGTTCAGAAGAATGAGAGGCGATCTTATTGAAACATATAAGATTGTGAAGGGGTTGGATCGGGTGGATGTGGGGAAGATGTTCCCGATGATGGGTGAAACTAGAACTAGGGGGCATAGTCTTAGAATAAGGGGCTGCTCTTTCAAAACTGAGATGAGGAGAAACTACTTCACTCAGAGGGTGGTAGGTCCATGGAATATGCTGCCCCAAAAGGCTGTAGAAGCTACATCATTACATAAATTTAAAACAGAAATAGACAGTTTCCTAGAAGTAAAGGGAATGAAAGGTTACGGGGAGCGGGCAGGAATTTGGACATGAGTCTAGGTTCGGATCGGTCATGGCCCTGTGGGTAGCGGAGTGGGCCCAGGGGCCGTGTAGCCTGATCCTGCTCCTATTTCGTGTGTCTAATTCTGTTAGATTCAGGAGATGGTTCTGTGATAGTGGATTGGCGGTTAGGATCAGATCAGCCATGATCTTATTGAGTGGCGGAGCGGGCTCGAGGGGCCGATTGGCCTACTCCTGCTCCTATTTCTTATGTTCTTATGTTCCAACACTGATCCCGCTTTAAGACAGAACTGCATTTTTATACCTACATTGAATTCACTACGAACTGCAGCGAAGAGTAAGATGATAAAGCGATGCAGCACAGACGCCGGGAATTTCTTGGGAGTTCTCCCAATCAGCTGCTGAAATTCCCAGCAACAGTCTACGGGAAACTGCTGTGAAGTCAGCACTAGAGTAAGAGGTAGACTTGTGGTAAAAGACATTGGCCCAGATTTTGCTGTAATTATAACGGTGAAGTTATCAGTGCTCACCGTTATAATGGGATAAATTGGACAGCAACTTCTGGCTTCCGCATATGCGCAGTTAAACGCGGAAATCCAGAAGTTGCTGTCAGTGATACCCAGCTCCTCCACAGGGTGTGCTGCTGCAGTCCTCGCCAATAGACTTAGCATTGAAATGACTGCAATGGCATGAACTTGCTGTGCTTACCCACTAGTTCCGCACGAAAAACAGCTGAAAAAGTTAGGGCTGGTGCATTCAGAAGTAAGTGAGCTTTTAACGGCATGATAAGTGATAATTACTGCTGAACTACCTCTCTGGCCCTGAAAAATTAATTTTACAAGTATGGAGTCTCATTCCATCAGTGGAAAATCAAACATTTTTTAATGTTTTTTTAAAAACTTTTTCTGTCTCCTTTATCTCTCTCCCTTAATCCCATCTGTATTTCCCAATCTTTATTTTGCTTACTGTACATCATTTAAATCCCATTTATATTTCTTGTTTTAGACTCTGCGTGTATCTGTGAGGATTCTTCAATCTGATTGGTTGAAGAGCCTCACTGGTTCTTGACCTGCTCACAGATGTCTCAGGTCCCCTGCAGAGGGTGCCATGCTGCAACAGACACCTGATGACAGCAAGTCTCCACTCTGAAGCTGGTCGAAACTTTGTAGGCCGCTGTCAGAGAGGTGAACGGCGAGCGCCGTTTCTTCGCCGCTGACTGCAAAATCCGGTCCTATATACCATTCACTACTGAAGAAGCAGAGTCAACCATCACAGGTCTAAGAAATTACTCTAGTTACTGTGCAGAATTGTTCTGTTCGGAACGTGCCTTTACTTGTTAAAGTTATTGTAAATAAATTTAGCATTTCAATTTGGAGCCTACAATTAACTCGAGGAATGAAAAATGCCTGTTAAACTAGAACTACAATCTGAGAGTCCTATGAAATTAAAGATGTTGCAACTTCTGGATTGTAGGCAATCTGCTTACGGTGAGAGCAGAGAAACCACTTGCAGTGTGGCTCACTAAAAGTACCCTCAACCCTTTCACAGATATACACCACAGTAATGAACTATAACACAGCAGTATTTGCTTATGAGCATTTATGAACATTTTAAACAGCATGCAACATTAAAAACATTTTAACATTTTTTACACACAAATATATTCTGAAAACGTTCTTAATATGGTATTAGTGTGGACAGGTGCAATTATTATTATTTCACAGTTTAAATGCAAGTATGGCATCTTAAATACTAACCTTCATCGCTAATCAATTCCTGTTTAACCAGAGTTGACGGGGATCTAGCAGGTGGTTTGCACAACGGATGCCGTCGACTCTTGGCCGGTTTCTTTTTCCCTACATTTCTGATGAACTGTTCTGGAAACTGAAAACAGAAGAAAAATACTTTATCTTTTTAATAGAACAAAAACAGCTACCTAGTCTGAAGCAAATTTTCTAGGAAATAAAATTGTGTATTTAACACTTGCTATGATGCACTTTGTCAGAACTAAACATTTGCATAATTTCAGGTGTTGCACATTACTTTACAAACTTTACACAGAGTAAGTAAACCACTTTGTGGTTCAGGCCTGCCTTATTCAAAATGTTATAAACTCAATAAGCCAGCTGCACTGAACCGTTAAAATTGCTTCCACAACATTGCAATTTTAAAAAACTAAAATGATACTCCTCTGATGACTCTTCAAATTTATCCAGTGGGTAGTTCGGGGGGGCGCGCATAAGGAGCTACAATTGGCCTCAAGGTAAAGGAGGAGGATAAAAATGCAGCCAGGGCTCCCATGCCTCCAGCAAGTCCATGTACGTGGATGTCGGGTGGGGAGTGGATCAGGCTTGGTTCTAGATGCTCCCCTCTTCCAGTCCGCATTTATAATGGAATATCCTGCGGGCACTGGCAGTTGAGGCGTACACATGAATAACTGCCACTTGGTGACGTAGCAAAGGGCAACAAATACTCATAGGAACAATAAGAGCATAAGAAGTAGGAGCAGGAGTAGGCCATACGGCCCCTCGGGCCTGCTCCGCCATTCAATAGGATCATGGCTGATCCGAACTTATCACGTCCACTTCCCTGCCCTCTCCCCGTAACCCCTTATTCCCTAGTTAATCCCTTCAGAAAAGGACGGAAGAAAATTGGCAGCTCAAATTTGAGAAAAGAACAAAAGTGATAAAAATAGCCAAAGGACACTAAAGCAATGTTAGAATAAACTGACGATGATTGGAGAAGGAAAATCCTGACATTATAATAGGCCCTTGCCCATAGCTGATACATTAAAAATATTCATTCACTGCAAACCTTGGCTATCCTGTCCCAGAATCTTAACAAGACACAGCAGGTCATCGCTCAACAATCCTACAAATCCAGCACGAGTCCATTTGTGAGCCTCCATTTCTTTCTGCATAATTGAATAGTGGAGGGTGTGAAATCACTCCACTGGCACCTTAAATGGGATCTTAAAAGGAGACTTGACAGGAATCACAAACTCAAATTTTTCCCTTCATGAAGTTTTGCTCTTGGGAATCACAAAGAAAATGAATGTTTTATTCTAAACTTAAAAAGCAATGGAAAATCCATGCTACTGTAATTGAAGACAATTCTTCTGCCTTTGAAAATAGTAATAGTGGCCTTGTGAACTACTGCAGTTTAATAGACACCCTGAAGCTAAACAGTTTTGCAACACCCAAGCTCACATTACTATGGATATCAATAACTACGAACAAAATTCAAATTCCTCTCAGCAAACTAAAAAGTTATAACAGCAGCCTTTAGTTCTATTAATAAATTAGTGAATGATGAATAACACTGGGAAGCCAATACCTTTTCTTTCTAGAGATCAGTGAACTATGTGGCATGAGGTTTGTTCGCTTGCTGGTTTTACAGAAACCAAAGGAAATTGGAATATTGGATAACAGTCCACACAAACCAACACTGTGTGTAAGATCATTACAACAGTGACTACACTCCAAAAGTACTTTATTGGCTGCAAAGCGCTTGGAGACATCCAGTGGTCATGAAAGGCATTATATAAATGCAAGTCTTATTTTTTTTTAGATCACATGGAACTTCAGTCAGGAAGAATGGTGTTATTTTATAGCATCTCTTCAAATAGCAAAAATCAACTATAATATTGGTAACAGTCTGAATGCCATGCTGGTCCAGACCCTTGGTGTTGACCATTTTTCTTCTCCCACATTACAACAGCGACGATACCTCAAAAAGTATTTAATACGCTGTAAAGTGCTCCCAAACCAGTGATCTCTACCACCTAGAAGGACAAGGGCAGCAGGCGCATGGGACACCACCACCTCCAAGCTCCCATCCAAGTCACACACCATCCTGACTTGGAAATATATCCCCGTTCCTTCATGGTCACTGGGTCAAAATCCAGGAACTCCCTCCCTGACAGCACTGTGGGAGTACCTTCACCACATGGACTGCAGCAGTTCAAGAAGCTGGCTCACCAGCAACTTCAAGGGCAATTAGGGATGGGCCTTGCTAGCGATGCCCACATCCCATGAATACATGACAAAAAAAAGGATGTCCTGAGGTCGTGAATGGCACTATATAAATGCGAGAGAGAGCGAATGAGTGAGTGAGAGTGTTGTGTGCCTTTCTTTCCTCTGTTCCCCTTGTTCAAATCCTTCTATGGCCTCGCCCTCCCTATCTCTAACCTCCTCCAGCCCTACAACCCTCCGGGTTATCTGCGCTCCTCCAAATCTGGCTTCTTGAGCATCAACAATTTTAATCGATCCACCTTTGGCGGCCGTGCCTTCAGCTGCCAAGGCTCTGTGAAGCACCTTGGGACGTTTTACTATGTTAAAGGCACTATGTAACTACAAGCTGTTGTTGTTCTGTGCCTTTTTAAATGTTGGTCATCTTGAATATCTTCAAGTTCTGATGAAGGGTCCCCACCTAAAAATTCAATTTGTCTATTCTCTCCATAAATGCTGGTTGACCCGCTAAGTATTTCTAGCAGTTTCTGTTTTTGTTCCACACAAAAGTAATTACAATTTTATTCAAAACCAGCGCAGTGCATGCATATTAAGTACCAAATCCTAGAGGGGCTTTCTCTGGCAGAAATGGGAGCAACAGTTTCTAAGCTTTTACCATTAAAACACAACAAGACTAATCAAAGTGTATTTGTCTTCAGTTACAATAAATATCTAATAAATCTGAATCTATTGGTCCATAAAGACCACTTACTGGTGGTTGTAATAACAAAGGTAAGGAACTAGATAAACCTGCAGTCAATTGAACCAAATCCTTCCATATTTAATTGTTTGAAACAGTTTACCCTGCTTCATACTACTGAATTTATTTAATCTGATGAGAAAGGTGAATTACCAAGGTAAAATTCTGTGAAATTTCTCTTACCCCTAAAATAATTTACCCAAGTATCGGTCTTGCAACATTATAGTCCATTCCTGTTAAAGTTGCCAGATTCTAATTACTGGATCATTCAAATTTGAAGCGCATTTAAAAGGGTTACTGTAAGGTATATGGTTATTCCAAATGACTGGATAATTCAATTCTTTCCACAGAATGACCAAGAGAAGGCTGTACAATTCAACTCTGATCATTTGTATTCTACAACAGCACTTCTATGTTATCAGAAGCACAGGCAACATTAAATGTTTACTTACTTCTAAAAACTTAACCTTCAACCCTGTTCTTAACCAGATAGTTATCCACATCTATTCAAAAGGAGTAATCTAAAACAGCATTAACTGCTTTTGATAGGATTCTATTCCACACATTTAGTGTATGAAGGAAAGAATAATTCTTCTGATCTATGGCTTTACTAATGTACTCCCATCTTCTAGCTCTGTAATCACGCTCAATTTAAATAGCCTGAAGACATCTCCTGTACCCGTTATCTAAATAACTGGATCACAAGCTGTCCCCCTCCCCCCAACTTCCCAATCTTTTCTCCAAGGAAAATAAGTTCAATGTTATGAGCCGGTCTTCAAAATAGAGCTTTAAGTCTCAGAATAAGTCACCCTTGTCTGAACCTTCTCTAATCCATAATGTTCTTTTCAAAATAGGGTGCCTAAAATTGCAGACAATGTTAAACGTGGCTTTGCCAATGAGTTAGCCAGTTAAAATATCTTATTAAAGTTTCAAGCGGAGGAAGATTGGGTGAGACAGCAGGTTAACACATTTTCCTTTCCCCTCAAATTCAGTCCACAATTATGGAATGAAAGTCTCCTCTATCTGCTAACTGTAAGGATCTTGCATTAAATGAATATGAACAGCCTCAACTAAGTTGACAGCACAAAACTTGTCAGAAAATTACAATTTCATCAGACACCACATGGTTTCTGCAGTAGGAAACAGGAAAACACACAACTCCATTTAAGTATACGCCTCACATCTACATTATCTTATTTTAGAAGATATGCATAATTGCCCTCCTCATAAGTAAGGGTTTTCATCAGTTGGGATTGAAATACATTGTTGCAGTAGAATACAGAGAGCTTTACTGAGCCATGCAGGCCTCTGACTAGTCCATAAAAGAAACATCAAAACCATAGAATGTTACAGCACATAAGGAGGCCATTTGGCCCATCGTGCTTGAGCCAGCTCTTTGCTAGAGCTATCCAATTAATCCCACTCCCCTGCTCTTTCCTCAGAGCCTTGTAAAAAATGTTCCATTCAAATACTGATCCAATTCTCTTTTGAATGTTATTATTCAATCTACTTCCACCACCCTTCCAGGCAGTGCATTCCAGATCACAACAACTCGCGGTATAAAAAAAGGTTTCCTCATGTCACCTCTGGTTCTCTTGCTAATCACCTTAAATGTCCATCCTCTGGTTACCGACCCTTTTGCTAGTGGAAACAGTTTCTCCTTATTTATTCTATCAAAACCATTCAGGATTTTGAACACCACTATCAAATCTCCTCTCAACCTTCTCTAAGGAGAACAAGCCCAGCTTCTCCAGTCTTTCCACATAACTGAAGTCCCTCATCCCTGGAACCATTCTAGTAAATCTCTTCTGCGCCCTCTCCAAGGCCTTGACATCCTTCCGAAAGTGTGGTGCCCAGAATTGAATACACTACTCCAGCTGAGGCCTTACCAATGTTTTATAAAAGGTTTAGCATAACTTCCTTGCTTTTGTACTCTCTTCCTCTATTAATAAAGCTAAGGAACCAAAACAGGGAAAATTATAGTTTTATATCGACCAGTATATTGTGGGATGCAACAGCTTTCTGTAAAAAAAACAAAAATAAGCAGACTCCTGCTTTTGAATGACAAACATTGGTTATAGGGCTCCTCCAGTGAGGCGAGCAGACTAAAGTCTAAAGCAGGTATAGTCTGCTGACATTAATCAAGAGGATCTTCATGGAGAACATCTAAGAGTAGCCATTAAGTGCCATATAATCAGTTTGTTTACACACGAAGGAGGCTCTACCAAGTTTTACTTTTCGTACGCAAAAGGAATCCTTCAAATGGTATTACTGTTATTGTTCAGTATGAAAAAAACTGAAGCATAGATTCCGTGGGACACAGAAGCAGCTGAGCACTTTCGGTGAACAATAATTCCCCCTACTGTACTTCTCCCCGTAAACATCTTTTAAAAATTCAGCAGTGACAAAAATCTTTTTCAGATAGTGGTCCAGGGCTTGCTCAATTTATAAACTGCCAGTTTCTTGGTTTTACTTTTTTTTACACATTTCAAGGATTAGCAGCAAATGCTGTACATCACATGCCTATAGATTATCAATGTTCAGATTAAACTGTAGCATTGAGAGCTGCAGTTTATAATGCACCTGAATTAAGGTAACAAAAGGCAAGTGGTATTGAGTTGCTAAATCAAGTCTACTCCACCCGTGTTTACTTATCTTGCCAGATTTATGCAGCATCCAGGACCACTATACTCATTCAGCTGTGATTGAAGTTAAGTTCTTCATAGTAACAATTATGCAGGTTTGTTGGGAAAACTGGCACCTGAAGAATTCAATGATCCAGTGGCTCAGTCTTTTTCCAATTATGTTTAACAACTCTTACCCACATCACACTGCTAAATTCAAACAGTACCTGTTAAATGAAGCAATGACTATGTACACTGGGGGGGGGGGGGGGGTGGTAAAAAAGAGTTAATACATTAATTTACTGCAGACATTTCTTGGACATATTTTTAAAAGTGTTATTACACTTGGTATTTCTCCAGGCTCTAAGCCATTTTCTCCACTCTCGGCTTCACTGGTTTCCTCCTCCGTGGAGACACGACTAGTTTCACGTCGCTTCCAGCAGCTCTGTTGAGTTTCTGTAGCAATATCATCAAATGATTTCTGACATAATTTGTCCTTTTTGTGGAGCACATCCTCCTCTTTAGATTTCCGTAGACCCTTATTTTCTGAGTATTCTGAAGAGTTGTTGACTGCATCAAATTTACCCATTGATGTTAATGAAAAACAATCATCCACTTTCCTTTTTCCATTAGCTTTATTTCTACACTTGGTGCTGGCAAGATTGGAAACAGATCCGGTCCTGTAATTTTCTGTGGGGAAAAAACAAACACTTTGACTTTAGTTGCTACGTGAAGCATAATCTCATGTTAACTGTAAGGATAAATACTGTACATGCTATGTAGTTATTGGAAAAGGATATTTTACTTGTGTTGTTTCAAATAACTATTACTGTAAAACAGCATGGAAGCACATCATATGGCAAAAAGTCAGTGCACTAATTGAAGTCAGTATAATTTTTTTTTTTTTTTAAAAAGGACATTATTTGGCATCAATGCTAGAAAATCAACTGTGATATAGGATTGCATTACAGAGAGTTTGTAGAGCACTCAGACAACAGAGTTAAAACAAGAGTGCCATCTGGTGTCATAGTTTCAAATTGCTAGCAAGTACCACGTTGAAAAAAATTATTTAAAGAAACACAGGCCGAGTGAGAGTGGTGTTGAAATTTGCAAATTATACCAAAATAGGAGGTACAGCTAATTCCTTTCAAGACCAAAGAAAGCGGCAAAACCATGTCGACTCTGCCTAATCATAGTGATTTTCCAATTGCCCTGTTCCCAAGTCCTTAGTAATAGATTCTAGTGTTTTCCCTACTACTAATGTCAAGCTAACTGGCCTATAGTTCTGGAGTGATTATTTGCATTCGATCCGGTTGCGCATGCACAGTACCAAACGGTGCAGTGGCTGCAGCCTGCCACGCTTTCCTCGGCCCCATGCGGAAGGGGTCAGGGGAGAGAGAGAGAGAGAGAGAGAAAGGGAGAGAGAAAGAGAGAGACAGAGAATGAAAGAGAGAAAAAAAAAAGAGAAAGAGAGAAAGAGAAAGGAGATCCAAAGGGGAGATAGAGTGGGACGGAGAGAGAGGAGAGAATAGAGAGAAGAGATCGGAAGGGGATAGAGAGAGAAGAGATCGGAGGGGGAAAGAGAGGAAATCGGAGGGGGGGGGGGAAAAGAGGAGATCGGGGGGGGGGGGGGGGGAGAGAGAGAGAGAGAGGGAGAGATGTGAGATCGGAGAGAGGCAAGAGAGAGAAGATCGGAGGAGAGAGAGAGAGAGAGAGAGAGAGAGAGAGAGATTGGAGGGGAGATTGGGGGGGATGGTGGAAGAGAGAGAAGAGGGCGGGGTGGGGGGGTGGAGGTCAGGAGCTCGGGGAGAGAAGATCAGGAGCTTGTTGTGGGGGTGGGGGGGGGAAGCATAGCGAGAACAGTGGGGAGGGAGGGAAGAGCATGATCCAGGTCTAAAGGGGAGAGGGGGTAGGAATGAGAGCAAGAACATGATCCAGATGGGAAAATAGATGACATTCTCCCATCCTCTGTTAGGCCTGGATCCTGGACTTCCACCCCTACCCTCTCTACACCTGCACCACGTTCTGACGAAAGGTCATCGACCTGAAACGTTAACTCGGTTTCTTTCTCCACAGATGCTGCCTGACCTGCTGAGTATCTCCATCATTTTCGGTTTTAATTTCAGTTTTCCAGCATCTGCAGTATTTTGCTTTTATATTAGGGGGAACATTGTCCACCAACACCTTGATTTTAAAATTCTCATCCTCTTGTTAAAATCCCTCCATGGCCTCACCACTTCCTATCTGAATTCTGCAGTGTGTGCGCTCCCAACCCGGGAGGGTGAGCCCTGCCTATTCTCCGAAAGCAGTAGTGTTAGCACTGTTGAGCTCTGGAGCTAGCTGTCAAAATGAATGGATCATAATAGACATTGGAAAGTACTTGATTACTCAGGCAGGCAGGATCGCATTACACATTCCAGACAAATTGCTGGGCGGGTCTTGTCCTCCAAAGGGATCAATCAGAAACCTGGTCTCGCCCTCCAAGGGGACCAATCAGAACTTTGGTGTTACAAATAGTTACAGCCCTATAGTTTACTCTCTCCGTCCTTTCTTGAGCAGCAGGGATTTAAAACCCTAGAATGCAGGCCATCAGGTCCATGGGATTTGTCATTCTTTCGTACCATTAATTTCTCCAATACTTTTTCTTTACTAATATTAATTACTTTAAGTTCCTCACTCCATTAGACCCTTGGTTCCACACAAAGTACAGGAAACTTTGTGCTATCCGGCACCGACGGGACCAAGCTGCTGCCGTACACTCCAAACTGCCGTACACTCCAGAGCTAATGTTGAAACATACAGAGATTTTCATCTCCGTATGAATCAACAAACCCTGTTGCAGCAACAGCCTCTAAACAGTCGGCACGCGTCTCTGTAGCGTCTGTAGCTGAAGCTGTTGCTTAGCTACAGACCTTGCACAGCTTGACTGTTCAAAAAAAAGCAAAGAAACGAAAAGAATAAAAAACGGCTCCTGATTTTTGCCGGTGGCTCCAACTTGCTGGACGGTTCGCCTCCGGATAACTCAAAGTTTCCTGCACTTGTTTAATGTCTCACCCATTTCCTTATTCCCCATTATAATTTCTCCTGCCTCTGCCTCTAAGGGGCTCACGTTTAGTTTAGCTGATCTCTTCCTTTTTACATACTTGTAAAAGCTTACAATCGGTTTTCATATTTCTTGCTAGTTTACTCTCATTCTATTTTCTCCCTCTATCACTTTCTTGGTCATCCTTTGCTGATTTTTAAAACCCTCCCAATGCTCAGGCTTACTACTATTCTTCGCAACATTGTAAGCCTCTTTTTTTTTTTTTAAATCCAACACTATCCTTAACTTCTCTAATATAAAATAAAAACAGAAAATGCTGGAGATACTCAGCAGGTTAGGCAGCATCTTTGGAGAGAGTAACAGTTAACGTTTCAGGTCGATGACCTTTCATCAGAAATGGAAAAAAGCAGGAAATGGAACAAATTTTTAAGCAAATGTAGGGGCTGGGAAAGAGGGGAAGGGATGAAAGAACAAAAGGGAAGGTCTGTGATAGGATAGAAGGCGGGCGAGGTTAAGAGACATCAAGAGATATTCAAGGCAAAAAGAGATGGTAATGGGACACATTAAGAAACAAAGGATGGCTCTAGGTGAAGTGTAAATTGCGCTGGCAGAATGAAAGACAGCTGCCATGTACAAACATGGCTAACTTCTCTAGTTAGCCATGGTTGTACCACTTTTCCAGTGGCATTTTTATTCAAGCGAATGTATACTCATTGAGAATGATGAATTATTTCTTTAAATGTTTACCATTGCTTATCTTTTAATGTAATTTCTCAATCTACCTCAGCCAACTCACCCCTCTCATACCTCCATAATTGGCTTTGTTATAAATTTACGACCCTAGTTTCAGACTTAACCACAGCACTCTCAAAATATGAAATTCTATCATATTATGATCACTCTTTCCCCAGAGGATCCTTCACTTTAAGATACTATGGTGTTCTTTGATGTAATGTTTTCCTGACTGACCTGTTTGGACACCATTCACACCTTTGATTGCTGTGATTATCTCTCTGCCGAGGTGTGATAAATGGCAGTTAGAAAGATTACCTGTAATCATCTGGCATTATTCTCTGACTATATAATCTGTGTCTATAGGCATCTCTCCACTTCACCTGACGAAGGAGCAGCGCTCTGAAAGCTTGTGATTTCAAATAAAACTGTTGGACTATAACCTGGCGTTGTGTGACTTCTTATATAAGATACTAATTAACCCTGTCTCATTACACAATACTAGATTCAAAATAGCCTGTTCCCTAGTTGGTTCCTTGACATATTGTTCTGGAAAATTGTTTCAAATGCATTCCAAGCTACTTTTGCCAATTTGGTTTACCCAGTCTATATGAAGATTGAAGTCCCCCATGATTATTGCATTACCCTTGTTACATGCTCCTCTAATTTCCTGATTTATACTCTGTCCAACACTATTTTTTACTGTTAGGGGGTCTGTAAACTACACCCACCAGTGTTTTCTGCCCTTTGTTATTTCTTAGCTCTACCTATACTGATTTTACATCCTGATTTTCTGGGCTAAAAACCTCTCACTACTGCCTTTATTTCATCCTTTATTATCAGGGCTACCCCACTGCCTTTTTCATTGTGCCCATCTTGAATGTGCCTATCTTTTCTAAAAGTCAAGTACCCTGGAATATTTACTTGCCAACCTTGGCCACCCTGCAACCACGTCTCAGTAATGACTACTAGATCAAACCCATTTCTCTCTATTTGTACTATTAATTCATCTATCTTGTTACAAATGCTTCATGCATTCAGATATAGCACCTTTAATTTAAAAATTTTACTATTTTTTCCCTGGTGTGTGTGGCCTTAGTTGCTAATGCCCTATTACCATTGTTAAACTCCTGACACAATCTGCTTCATTTTACCCAAATCGCTACTCGGCTCTGCAGTCTTGACTTTTCACTCAAGACTTATAGATTAACCCTTACCTGAACTCTCCCTCCCCCTTATTAATTTAAAGCCCTATCTACCGCCCAAGTTATTTAAGTCGCCGAGACAATGGTTCCAGTCCGGTTTAAATGGAACAGCTTCCTCTTTCCCCAGTACTGGTGCCAGTGCCCCATGCACTGCCTCTCACACCACTCTTTCAGCCACACATTTAAACCTCTAATCAGTTTGTCCCTCTGCCAATTTGTGCATGGCTCAGGTAACAATCCAGAGATTATTACCGTTGATACGATAGAAGTGTTTCAATTAGGAAAGGCCAGGACCGGGTAGATCGAAGCAGACTGTTCCCAGTAGTTGAGGGGTCAAGAATGAGTGTTCACAGATACAATATTTGAAACAGAGAGCAAGAGAAACTTCTTTACACAGTTTTCAGGCTGTGGAATGTATTTACACGGTTAGTGGTTGAGGTAGAAAATATGTCAGCATTCAAAGTTAGATTGGATAGGTAGATAAACAAAAAGATGTTGAAGGGAAATGGAAACAGGGTGGGTAGATTTGATTAGAGCTACTTGTTTGCACGGAGGGTAAACGCTGGCACAGATAGCCTGTTTCTATGTTGTAACTTCTTTGTATAATGTGAATGTGAGTATACCACTTTTTTTTTTTTACGGTGACTGATACTACAACATTGTTTATCATATATCCTCATATTACATAGTATTTACAGCACAGGATCAGACCAGTCAGCCAACGTTTATGCTCCACACGAGCCATATAATCATATATAAAAAGAATTTGCTTTATACAAATCTAATTTATGTTTTTCAGTGATGGTATAGCACTTAGGTGTTAGGTAGTATGTATGCTAAACATAAATTATGTGTTGGAGTCAATCTAATGATGCAATATGTGCCATAGTCCAATGGAAATACATTGTACCCCTGTATAAACATCTAATCCATTTTACCCAATTGATTAATATCAAAGGTAGAATTATTACCTTGAGTTCTTTTGCTCTAGATGGCAGGTGAAATATTACCTGAGCTTTGTTACTGTAGCAATTTTTATAGCCAATGTCATGAATGCAGTATGTATTGTTCATTATTCTGAACTTGTGCTTTATTTGTTCATACATTTGCATTTAGCAACAATTTATTTAACATCAGATGTATTACAGCGCTATGTGAAGAACGCTTTATTTACTTGCTATGCACATGCAAAAATACATCAGGAAACATTTTTTTCCCCACCATCAGGCATCACACATCCATGGTTCTCAATCACCAATATATTTGTCAACTGTACAGCCGGGTGATCTGCTTATTAGGGCTTAGTAAGTCCATCAATATTTAATTAAAAAAATATGTAAACAGATGGCTGAGCCAATTGTTGCTTTTACAGATTTTGGCCTTTCATCAATTTTGAGGCATGACCCAAACAACAAAGGACTGCCTACCATTATAATGCATCCCTAACCATCTATTACACTCGTGCCCCACATAACTTGGTATTTGGAGCCTGCTTGAAACAGACAATCTATACATTTACCAACTGTTTCAAAATTACCGATGACGGATTACAGAAAATATTTCATTCCTTGGAATGATTTCCTTTCATTAGATTGATTTTAAATTTTGAGATTACAATAAGAGTATAATAAATAGGTCAGCACCTTAAATATTGAAACAGGGGACAGGCAGTGAATTCAAAGTCAATGTTTTAAGCCAATAAAGTCAGTAAAGATAAAAGGAAAGAAGATCCAAGAGAGAGGAAGTGTTATCAATATGAAAGGTCATCATGTAAGAAGCACAAATACATAATGAGGAACAGCAAACCACTATACCAAAGCTGTGTAAATAATAACAATGGTAAGCACACAGTAGGCAAAGAATAATGCAAATAATAATTCATAGGAATAGAAATGTACCAAAAACACTAATTATAAATCCCAAAGCAAATTTATGCAAAATACAATTAAATTTTTTTTAAAGAAAATAGGAGTTCTATGGCAAGATTTAAATTCTCTAGTTCAGCATTGCACATGGTACATTGCTCATTGCACATATTAGAAAAGAAGTCTAACGTGGTGCTTCCTGCAACATTAAAATCATAAAAAAGCAGGAT
The DNA here is from genome assembly GCF_052327205.1 of Somniosus microcephalus. NCBI lineage: Eukaryota > Metazoa > Chordata > Chondrichthyes > Squaliformes > Somniosidae > Somniosus > Somniosus microcephalus. The sequence continues at coordinate 291,177,622 of NC_140987.1, read as the reverse complement.
TAATATGAATTGCTGGCCACATCTCAATGAATTCCTTTAACACAAATTAAAATTCAACAAGACATTATATATTCCTTCTATTTTCATGCAATCAATTTTTCAGCAGAATTTTATTCACTTAATCAAAGTTTGAGGCTGATCTCTCAAATCAACCGCATCAGCCTTGTTAACAGTAGCAATCTATGTGAAGTTTGCACATAACCAGGTAATTTAGCCTACTTTTCAAAGACAGCATGCAAATTTTAAAAAACTTGCATACATGATAATCAATGTTCCCTCTAATTTTTTTAGCGTCGCCCGGCCCTGATCAACAGGTGGTGCAGCCCATCCAGAATTCCACGCATGCGCGGTTTTCCATTTAAAAGCCGGTGAACCAGCTGTGCGGGAGCTCCAGAGCGCTGCGCGGCCGTTTAAAGGGAACATTGATTATAATTTTAATAAGCAAATGCCCCATAACTTAAAAGTATTTTAGCGAGGTTAAACTGACTGGCCTATAGTTGCTGGGTTTATCCTTACAACCTTTTTTGAACAAGGGTGTAACATTTGCAATTCTCCAGTCCTCTGGCACCAGCCCCGTATCTAAGGAGGATTGGAAGATTATGGCCAATATATCCACAATTTCCACCTTTACTTCCCTCAGCATCCTAGGATGCATTCCATCCGGTTCTCGTGACTTATCTACTTTAAGTACAGCCAACCTCCTCCTCATCAATTTTTATCCCATGCAGTATCTGAACTACCTCTTCTTTCTCCATGACTTTGGCAGCATCTTCTTCCTTGGTAAAGACATATGCAAAATACTCATTTAGTACCTCATCCATGTCCTCTGCCTCCATGCGTAGGTGTCCATTTTGGTCCCATATCGGCCCCACCCCTCCTCTTCCTACCCGTTTATTTATATGCCTATAGAAGACTTTTGGATTCCCATTTATGTTATCTGCCAATCTATTTGCCCCTCCCCTTGCCCCTCATTTCCTTTTTCATTCCCCTCTGAACTTTCTATATTCAGCCTGATTCTCACTTGTATTCTCAACCTGGCATCTGTCATACTGTCTTTTTCTGCTTCATCTTACCCTCTAATTCTTTTGTCATTCAGGGTGCTCTGGCTTTGGTTGCCCTACCCTTTCCCCCTTGTGGGAAAGTACCTCAAATGTACCCAAACCATCTCTTTAAAGGCAGCCCATTTTTCAATTACAGTTTTGCCTGCCAATCTTTGATTCCAATTTACCCGGGTCAGATCCATTCTCAACCCACTGAAATTGGCCTTCCTCCAATTAAGTATTTTTACTCTAGATTGCTCCCTGTCCTTTTCCACAGCTAATCTAAACCTTATGATACTGTTTTCACTGTTCCCTAAATGTTCCCCAACTGACACTTGCTGTACTTGAACCACCTCATTCCCCAGAACCAGATCCAGCAATGCCTCCTTCCTTGTTGGGCCGGAAATGTACTGATCAAGAAAGTTCTCCTGAACACACTTCAGAAATTCTTCCCCTTCTCTGCCCTTGACACTATTACTATCCCAGTCTATATTTGGATAGTTGAAGTCCCCCATTATCACTACTCTATAGTTCTTGCATCTCTCGGTAATTTCTCTGCAAATTTGCTCCTCTATGTCTTTCCCATTAGTTGGTAGTCTATAGAATACACCTAGTAGTGTAATGGCACCTCTATTGTTTCTCAACTCTAACCAAATAGATTGTCCTTGACCCCTCCAGGACATCCTCTCTCTCCAGCAATGTAATATTCTCCTTAATCAATACTTCCACCCCAACTCCTTTCTTTCCTTCCCTATCTTTCCTGAACACCTTATATCCAGGAATATTTAGTACCCAATCCTGCCCTTTTGTGAGCCAGGTCTCCGTTATCGCCACTTCATCATATTCCCATGTGTCTCTTTGCGCCTGCAGCTCACCAACCTTATTTACCACACTTTGTGCTTTTGCACACATGCACTGTTAACCTATCTTAGACCTTCTTGTATTCTCTCTTAGTCTGACCCCCACCTAATACTGTACTATTTCTTACTCTAGTGCTATCTGTCTCTCCCAATCCTTTGTGCACCTTCTTTCTCCTTTCTAATGCTACATCCTGGTGCCCATCCCCCTGCCAATTTAGCTTAAACCCTCCCCAAAAGCACGAGCAAACCACCCGTGAGGACATTGGCCCCGGCTCTGTTGAGGTGCAACCCGTCCAGCCTGTACAGGTCCCACCTCGCCCAGAACTGGTCCTAATGGCCCAGGAATCTAAAGCCCTCCTTCCTGCACCATCTCTCCAGTCACGCATTCATCTGCTCTATCCTATTTCTATACTCACTAGCACGTGGCACTGGGATTATTCCGGAGATTATTACCTTTGAGGTCCTCCCTTTTAATCTCTTTCCTAGATCCCTAAAATCTGCCTGCAGGACCTCTCCCTCTTTCTACCTATGTCGTTGATACTAATATGGACCACGACCTCTGGCTGTTCACTGTCCCCCCTCAGAATGTTCCGCAGCCGCTCAGTGACATCCTTGACCCTAGCACCAGGGAGGCAATACACCATCCTGGAATTACGTCTGCAGCCGCAGAAACGCCTGTCTGGTTCCCCTAATTATCGAATCTCCTATCACTATTGCTTTCCCGATCTTCCTCCTCCCCCCGTACAGCTGAGCCACCTGTGGTGCCATGGACTTGGCTCTGGCTGTACGTCCCAGAGGAACCATCGCCCTCATCAGTATTCTGATTGGAGACCAAGATGCACTCAGGGGACTCCTGCACTACCTACCTGGACCTCCTTGTCTGTCTAACGGCCACCCATTCCCTCTCTGCCTGCACATTCCTACGCTGCGGGGTGACCACCTCCCGAAATGTGCTATCCACGTTACGCTCAGCCTTACGGATGCACTGCAGTGACGCCAGCTGCCACTCAAGCTCCGAAACCTGGAATTTGAGCTCCTCCAGCGGACGACGCTTCCTGCACATGGGATTGTCCAGGACACAGGAAGTGTCCTGGAGTCCCCACATGGCACAAGGTATGCATTCCACAGGATCAAGGTGCCCTGCCATGCCTCTACTTAATAGACTATTAAATAACTTAACAGAAATAAACTTAAGACTTAAAAAAAAATCACCAATACTCAGTTCAGGACAATTAGTGATGGGCAATAAATGCTGGCCTTGCCAGCGACACCCACATTATACCCCGAGTTGTCATCGTCGTTGTTGAATGCACCAGCACCAACCCACTGCTGTGCAGTTAGGGAGCCTTACTTCAGCTTGCATTGATACAGACCTATTGTTTTGACATTTTATAATTATCTTAAGTGCTGAATGACACTGGAGAAACAAAGGAACCCATGGTTTGATTACTCTTGCAACTGGAATTGAAGGAGATTGAGAGTGTCCTGAAGGGTCACAATTCTCAGTTCTCCAGCTTTCTGAGCCCACACCTCCTCCACCACCTCTTTTGCCTAGTACTTTACAGCCTTCCAGCCTTAGCATTAAGCTTAACAACTTAAGAAGGTGTGGGCAGGTACTTGTGGTGGGGATTCCCGACTAGTACACGGCTGGCAGACTGATCCGCATCATTGGGGTCCACCTGTGTTTCTTCCGTGCCATGGGAGCCTTACAGTCTTTGTCAACACATATATAAATACAAGTTTACGTTGTTTGTCAGATTTTCCATGCTTACCTCCTGCTCTGCTGTAAGCATTTACAGCTACTCAGGACCCATCTTTTGTTCCTATACATCTCTATCACCTCATTTTCCCTTGCACCATTATCACTTGTCATTTAATCATTCCTGCCCTCCACCCCATCAGACCTCTCCCTTTTATTCTTTACCTGCGCACCCCCATCCCCCAAACACACCTTTTCCCTGGTGCTGCACTTACTTAAAGGCTGTTCATCTCTAATACCTTCCAGTGCTGATGAAAGATCATTGACTTGAAACGTTAACTCCATTTCCCTCTCCACAGATGCTGCCTGACCTGTTGAGTATTTCCAGCATTTTCGGTTTTTATTCCAGATACCAGCATCCGCAGTACTTTGTTCGCATCTATATTTTTGGTTGCTCTGTATGTTTTAATTCACTGTTTTATTACAAATCACTAATCAATATTGCTCCCTATAAATTTTGTAACTATTTAAATTGCTCTCCACTTTTTAATCCTTCGTCCTTGCACTATTGAATGATAAATCATGAAGGAATATAGCTCCACAGGTGGCAGCAGTCCTCCATCACCTTGCTCAAGTGATTGTTCTTCACTTGAGCGCCAGCAGGCTTATTCAACTGTAGTGGGCAACCCAAGCCTGACCTTGTCCTCCTCACCCAGCATCCAGTAATATGCATTTCCAGGAAATACTGCAGGATAGTGATCAAAAGCAAACCATGAGGCCTATTTTCTTCTCCTGGGCTAAGCAACACCAATGTCAACTGCTCCAAATGAGATAGAGTAACTCAGCACATAGCAAATAATGAAACCAGAGACCTTACTACTCAGTGCTGCACCATGCAATGCCATTGACCCAGTGAAAATGATTGCCACGTTCAGAACATTTCTGTAGGTTAACGGACAATGAAAGGCACTATGAAAAAGTTAACTTGATATCGCAACTGTCTACTAAAGATTCATGGCTTTGAACTGTTTAATCGAAGGGAACACATAAATCAGTCTATATCTCACCTGGTGACTGGACTTTATCCAATAGGTTCTGATCCAGCTGGATTTCCTCAATACGTTCTTCTCCAGTACTCATTACTTCTGTATTGCTAGACTCTTCTTTCTGTGCTCCCCCACTGGGTTCTTCTTTGATATTGATACCATCTGTAAATGTTTCGTCCGCAGTTGTTTCTTTAGCCACAGGTTCGCTGAATGCCCTTTCATCTTCTAGAGTTTTTATCTTTTTAGATCGAGTTCTGAACTGATAGAGACTGCAGAAGATATGGCTGTCAGGTTGGAATGGTCTTGGATAAAATTATCTGTATCCCTATAAACCTTTTCCCCAATCAACTGATCCTGGATTGTACCTATTCATTTCTACTGGCATTGCCATATCAAAATAAAATCTAAGGCAATGAATTCATAATGTTTTGAGAACAGTTATTTTGTAACAAGTATTTTTAATCACGGTATCCAACAGTAATGGTAGGCAATGAGTATTTTCAAACTACATATTTAATGTTTGCATTATAATGACCCACTACTTAAAATATGTGGACGTCTATGAAGGTGGAGTTGAGATAGAAGATCAGCCATGATCTTATTGAATGGCAGAGCAGGCTCGAACGGCCGTATGGCCTACTCTTACTCTTAAACAAAGTTCATTCACGGAACATATGGGGAATGACAAGATTAGTTAGCCACTTTTGCCAGCAGATTAACAGACTTTGAAGCACTTCAACACCATAACTAACTTGTGCTGCATATTTCTGGTTTAATTATGAGTTGAATAAGTTACCTTTTCATAGACATTTCAGACTTCCTTTGAGTTGCTTTTCTTTGCTTCTGCCAAGTCTCCAGCTCAGGAGTTGATTCAGGAGTGGGTTTTGTGTGATCAATAGTTTGAATGTCCTTTCCTTCTTTCCAGAGTGTGTACCTGCTTGGCTGAAATTTTTCTATAAAGATATCCATGGATATCTTAACCATGTCTTTCCGGCAGGTACACTGAGAAGACAAAAAAAAATACTGCAACTGAAAAAAATTGATAAACAAGCATTTGCAATTCATATTCGAAAACATTCTGAGCATTACATCTATTGCCTACATATTTTTTTTAAATTTATTCTCGGGACGTGTGCGTCGCTTACTGCCCAGCCAAGTTGCTCTGAGAAGGTGGTGGGCCTTTGTGATCCACTACAGCAGTTTGATACAACTAGACCACTTCAGCGGGCAATTCAAAATCAAACAGTTGGTGTGAAACTGAAGTCACATGTAGGTCAGACTGGTAAGGATGACTGGTTTCCTTCCTGAAAGGACATAGTGAGCCAATTTTTATGGCAATCACACAGCTTCAGGGTCACTTTCACTGATATGAGCTATCTATTTCCAGATTTTTTAAACTGAATTCAAAATTCTCAAATTGCAATAGTTGCTCTCATCAGATTACTAGTATATAAGTAAGCTTAGAATTGTTGGGTTAACAAGAACATGCATTTATTTAATGGCTTTAATTTGGAAAAACATCCAAAGGTGTTTCACAGAAGCATAAGGAAGAACTAAATACCGAGCAAATGAGGAGATATTAGGAGGAGAGACCAAAGCCTTAGTCAAAAGAGGTGGGTTTTCAGGAAAGTCCGAAAGGAGGAGAGGCAGGTGAAGAAGCCGAGGGATAAGGGAGTAAATTCTAGAGTGTGTGACCTAGGCAGCTGTAGGCATAGCCGTCAATGGTGGAACTTCTGCAAATTACAGGGCTCCAGTACAGCCAATATGGTTACAGTGGGTTTTTCAAACATTTTTCTCCTACATAATCCAATTTTATTTATTAAACAGTATGACATTTACAAAAGCCCATCATAATGTGACGGCTGCCTGCTCCGGTGCATCCAGCTGCACGTGCAGAAAATGTGCAATGTCTTCCTGGTGAGTACAAAAGTTTAGCCATTGATTTTAAGAGACACAAAGTTACATGTTATGGTCTTCCTGGTGAAATTTGGGACGGGGGAGGTGGCGGGAAACATTGACCAAATAACCTGGGCACTATCATGCTTATTTGACAAAGATCAACTATGAGAGAGAAAGAAAAATCTGCATACAGGATTTCATAGATTTCTTTGCAGCTGGAATGCAGAAAGACCTTGGAAATTATGAGAAGTATTTTCTGTGTAATTCTATATTTGAAATACACATATATATTAAAGTGTGCAGAAGACTTAAAATATGAAGTGAAAAATGCAATTGAGCTTCAGCTGTGGGCAACACATACCAAATAATATACTCTTGAAAGTATAATAAATATTCTTGTCTAAGCCATCACGATTGTAAAAGTATATAGGAGCAGAGGCAAAAATCTAAGGCTGTATGGTTTATACATAACAAATAAGGAAATCTAATTATAAATAGCATCAAAGGTATTTTAAATACAAGTTAATAGAAGAATTGCTGTCACAAACAATTCATAATACATTTCTTTATGCTACTTAAAGTAAAAGAATTAAGATGAATACGTCTCTCTCTGCCTTCAGGAAATGCATTATGGGTTTTATTAAATTGATGAAAGACCACTTTGGACATTAAAGCTACATTTAGCTACACTTCTGGTACATTTTGGTCATTCATTTTGTTGATTTATCTTACTTAGAAAGCCAGAATCAATAACATTAAGCAATTATGTTACTGCAGTTTACATCTAATAAAAGATGCTAAAGGCACATATAGACTAAAACTAAATCACCTTCACCATTACTAACATAAGTCGCTGCTACAGTTTTGCGCATAAACAAAAATCCTTTACAACTTTGTTCACACCACTCTTGTTTTGCACACTTTGTACAAAAATAATAACTTGCAGGACAACGGAGTATTACAGTTTAAACTCTTATGAAGCATCAGGTCTGTGATCTCAATCATACAGCACAGTGGGAACAAGATGGAGTTAGGACTCCCTAGCCTGGGTCTTCCAAAATAATAGCAGTCCTTACAGATGCCTGCAGGCCAATGATAATTCAATATGCAAATATTACATCCCCTTTCTTTTAAAAGAAAAATGTTATGCATTACTTTTAAACCTTTCTTCTACCTAATGTTCTCGGTAGCATAAACATAAGTAAACTCAGCATTTAACTAGCACTGAAAACATCTCAACGTTTCAATAACTATGTACAGTTTTTTTTTTTAGGGCAGCGATCCGCCTACACTCTGACAGTTCACAAGTCACGGATAACTCTAGGCTTAACCTCTCGTCCCGGCCTTGTGGGGTATGGAACTGAGCATGCTCCTGAATCGGTCAACAAATCAGGTTCAGGTTTAGGTTCAGGTAAGTATGATGTGTTTTGTGTATTGCTTTGTTCATCACACTCTGTTGAACTGATCCTCTCGTCGGAATGACGGTGCTTTTCCTTGGTGTTCAGGAGGTGCCTGCGATTGCAGCGGTACACCAGTCCTTCTGGGGTGCGGACGTGATACAATCGCTCAGTGTCAGCTGGCTGAATGACGACTGCTGGCTTCCAGTAGTCATACTCCTGGATTCTGACGGATTCTCCATTGTGCAGCGGCGGCAGTAGTCTAGCTGACCTGTCATAGTATCTCTTTTAGTGTTGCTGTCTCTGTACAAGTTTTGCATGCAGCTGACGACCTCTGGCTGCAGCTGCTGGTTGGTGCTTGGAAGGATTGAGCGAAGGCTGCGGCTCATCAACAGCTGCGCTGGAGTGTTGCGGTACTCAAGGAGACTGATGTAGGGGTCTCTTTTGTCCACTTTGGCTTTGTCCATGAGTGTTTTTGCAATCTGGACAGTTTTTCAGCAAGGCCATTACTTTGAGGGTAATGTGGGCTTGATGTGACATGTGTGAAATCCCATGCCTTGGCAAACGGCTCGAACTCTTTTGATTTGTATTGGGGGCCATTGTCTGAGACTAAAGTCTCTACCATGCCATGCCTGGCAAAGGCTGCCTTTAGCTTGTGGATCACAGCTGCAGATGTCGTGCTGTGAATCTTGTCCAGTTCAAAAAATCTGCTGTAGTAATTAGCAGTCACTATGTAGTCCTCGTTGTTCCATGTTAACAGATCCGTTGCCGCGACCTGCCAGGGCCTGTCTGGGATACGGTGAGGTATCATGGGCTCTTTGACATTTGATGGGCGGCGTTCTAGACAAATGGAACATTTTCCGACAATGTCCTCAATGTGTTTGCACATTCCGGGCCAAAACAATGTCACGTGCTCTTTGTTTGCATTTTTCTATGCCCATATGTCCAGCATGAATTTTTGTCAACATCTCTTCTCCGAGACTAGTAGGAATGATGATTTTCTCCCCTTTGAAGATGATTCTGTTGATTTGTGACAGTTCGTCTCTGTGGTTCCAGAATTCAGATATGCTCTGAGGGCATTTCCTCCTTTCCTCAGGCCATCCTTCATGTATGACTTTGCTCAACAGTGTGAGTTGTGCATCTTTCTCTGTTCCTGCTCGGATCTCCTTCAGTTTTGAGTCACTCACTGGTAAGCTGTTGTACACCATGTGCACCTGCACATCCATGCCTTCACTGAGGCTGCTGTCCTGGTAGCTAAGAGACTTTCTGGAGAGCGTGTCTGCGACAGGAATGTCTTTGCCTGGACGGTGAATGATTGTGAAGTCGTACTTCTGTAGCTGAAGGATCATTCTCTGTAGCCTTGGTGGGGCTGCGGCTAGTGGTTTCCTCATGATTGACTCGAGGGGCTTGTGGTCGGATTCCACAATGACTTGTCGGCCATAGACGTAGTGGTGGAAACGCTTACATCCAAACAGAATTGCATACAGCTCTCTCTCGATTTGAGCATAGTTGATTTCACTGTCAGAGCTCTGGAAGCGTAGCCGATGGGCTTTCCCTCGTGCAGTAACACCTAGTCCGTACTTTGACGCGTCCACTTGTAGTCTGAGCTCTTTGTTGGGGTCGAAGTAGGCAAGAACTGGTCCTGGTTCTCTGGTGATTAGGTCTTTCATTTTCTGAAATGCTGCGTCATGTTGTTTGTCCCACAGGAACTAATTGGATTGTTTGAGCAACTGACGCATGGGTGCGTTGATTTCGGAGAGGCTCGGGGCAAACTTGGCTAAGTAGTTAACCATGCCTAGTACTGTCTCTAGCTCTGCGCAGTTCTTCGGCGGCTCCATCTTCTTGGAGATTTTCTCTGGCTCCGGCTTAATGCCATCAGTTGAGAGGCGATGCCCGAAATAACTGATCTCGGTGGATCCAATTATGCTTTTCTCGGGGTTGAGCCGGGTACCTTTCTCCCGTGATCTTTGTAGCATCGCACTGAGGTTCCTGTCATGTTCCTCTCTATTCCTGCCATAGATGAGGATGTCGTCTACGATTGCGACTGCTCCGTCGAGGCCTTCATAGGTTTCGTCGATCTTCCACTGGAATTCATCCTGAGCCGAGATAAGACCAAATGGTAAACGCAGAAATCGGTAGCATCCAAATGGGGTGTTGAACGTTGTTAGCTTAGATGACTCTTCCGTGAGCTTGATAGTCCAGTATCCTGATCGTGTGTCCATTACACTGAAGTAACGTACTCCCACTAGCTTGGGTATGATGTCATCTAGCATTGGTAGAGGGTAATGAGGGCGTTTGATAGCCTTGTTCAAATCTCTGGGGTCGAGATAGACTCTGAGCTTGCCTGTACGTGGTTTCTCAACCACTACTAACGCGTTGACCCACTCTGTCGGTTCTGTTTCCCGGACGATGATTTCTGTATTCTCCATGTTCTGCAGCTCCTCCTTCAGGCAACTACGTAGAGCAAGGGGTATCCTTCTCAGTGGGCAAACCACAGGGGATGCTGTTGGGTCAAGGTGAATAGTGCATTCACCTGGGAATAGTCCGATTCCTTTGAAAACATCAGCAAACTCCTCCATGACTGTCGCTTTTTGTACTTGCATTTCATCACGCATGTGCCTTTTACAATGAGCTGCTCACCCCCATAGATGGTCAGTCTGCGTGAGGTGGGCTGTAGCTCACACTCATCCTTCAAGCTGTGATACTCACTCAAAGGAATTACATTAACCTGAGCTCCAGTGTCTAGTTTAAAACTAAGCTCTGTGCCCTGTTTTCCTATCTCAATATCGGCAAAGGCTTGCTCCGTCTCTGAAATCTGTTTTTTCTGTGACACAGAATCAATAAACAGTTCCTCTGCATTTGGCTCCCTATCTGGCATTTGGCTGTCACTCACTGTGTGCACTGCTTCTCCTAAAACAGTCCTACAAACTTTAGCAAAGTGGTTCCGTTTACCACATTGCCTTCCTTTGGCAGGGCAGTACTCCATTTCTCCATGCCAGTTGTTTCCACAATTTTAAGCTTTTTATGTCTGTGTCACCCATTTTTAGAACTCTCTGTTCTTTCTGTTCTGAAACACGCTCTCTGGGCGGTGTTCTTTGGTGTGTGTCTATTAACTGCGTGCAGTGTCTGTTCACACGAGCTGCTCGTGGCGCCGGTTTTGGTTTTCAACTGTGCTTGGGCTATCTCGTGCGATCTAGCTATGTCCATAGCTTTGTCCAGCGTTAGCCCGGACCCAACATTCAAAAGTTTCTCTCTCACTTTAGCTGAATGTATTCCAAACACGATGCGGTCTCTGACCATCTCATCTTTATCTCTGCATATTCACAGACTTTTACCAGCAGTTTTAACTCGGTCACGAACTGTTCAAATGACTCACTAGCTCCTTGTACTTTCTTCTGAAACTTGTACCTAGCGAATATCGTATTTGTCTTGGGCATCACATATGCTTCAAAACGGTCAAAATAGCTTTTCAGTACTTTTGCTTCATCCGCAGTGAGAGACCATGTGTTAAAAATGTCTCTCCCTTTTTCTCCGATCCACAGGAGTAGGTAGCTGCATCTTTCTTCCTCCCCTTTGCTTTTCAATGGACCCGAGAATATCAACTGCACATGTTGCTTGAACTTGCGCCATTCTCCAGGTAAGTTCAAAGATTCCCAATTCATTCGAGGTAAGGGAGCTCCAACGACGTCCATTTCAAATCCCTGTTCTGATACCATGTCTTGTTTTGCACACTTTGTACAAAAATAATAACTTGCAGGACAACGGAGTATTACAGTTTAAACTCTTTTATGAAGCATCAGGTCTGTGATCTCAATCATACAGCACAGTGGGGACAAGATGGAGTTAGGACCCCCTAGCCTGGGTCTTCAAAAACAATAGCAGTCCTTACAGATGCCTGCAGGCCAATGACAACTCAGCATGTGATCACGTGAATAGAATAGGTATTCCTTACAGATGCCTGCGGGCCAATGATAATTCAATATGCAAATATTACAAACACTACAAAAAGATGACAAATGGTTGCTTAATGAACTGTTTAAAGAGATTACTGCCCTCTCTGTTGAACATGAAGGACTCGATTTTAATAGCCCTGAGGAGGCAGGTTTGGAGGTGGGTCAGCTGCGAAAATCAGAAAAAATGGCTTCAGACACCCAACCCGCCTCCATCCCGCCCGCACGCGATTTTTGCGAGTGTCGGGTCAGCCGCTCCCAAACTGACCCGACTCCAACTGGTGGGACAGGTAGTTAAGGCAGTTAAGAGTCTGTTAACTGCCTTGATAATCCTATTTTGATACAGGTTTCCCATTTTCGGGCCTCTGGCTCCTGTTTACCGTCTTGTCAGAAATAGTCTGCTGCAAGGGGACAAGTTGGTGGAGGATATGATCTGTAGTCATTATTGGTGCAGAACTTTAAAAGTGCTCCTGTAACATGGCTGGCATTCAAATGCAACAACTTTGTTGTTGGAGGTTTGAAATAAGATTTTGCAAATCTAATGACCTTGTGACTGGTCAAGCGGACACCCATCTGCTGTTTGAACTGACTGGAATAATTTCAGGCCACTTTGAGTGTGCGCTTGCAAGCTTCTTGCCTCAACTGAAATCTATAACAGGATGGGAACCATTTACATCCTCTCATTCTGGTCGTCAGATTTGGAGGAAGAGCAGCGCGGCTTAGTGCTGCCGGATGAACAAGTGGCTCAGCACAGCCCCCTTGGAGGAAGCTGAAGAGGACGAGGATGAGGAGGAGGATGGGGAGTGACCCCTTGCGGGGCCGGATGTGGCAAATCCAGCAGCAGGCGACCACATTGATGGCCATCAGGCAAGGGATGCACTCAGCCATGCCAGATTTGCGCCAGCTAATGCTTCAACCCACAGGTTGAATATAACTCAGACAGTCTCAAACCCCAGGCATCATCTGTCCAATAAACAGTGGTTTGCGCTCAATGTCACCAACATCATTCTAAGTGGAAATCGCCCTGAGCCCTCACTCTTGAACTTCCATTTCCCAGAACAGAGGCTACACTTTAGGTGATCTCAGCAGATCATTAAAACTTTGACACTAAACCCATGTGCGTCTGCACACAGATCTTGAGCTCACCTCAGCAATTTGCAGCCAAGCTGCCTTGGTTTGCTGAGGAGACCTCCTCCTTCCGTTTCCAGGGAAGAGGAGCTCCTGACGTCCTCTAACTCCCTCAACAAGAGCATGGAGAGAGCCCTCATTGAACCTGGCTGCAGCCTTAGTTTTTGGGGCTGCCATTCCTGCAGCTCCCAGCACCTTTCAGAGAAAAAAGCATTATTACTAAGCAAATGATGGGAACACATCTGGCATCTTTTTCATTTCATAGTCAGATAATAAAGTAAAAAATCAAAAAATCATGAATCTCTTTCTGGAATATGACCAGCAATATCATTCATTAAATTTTGCTCAGAACAGACACTGTCAACTCCCCTTTCAAGATAATAAAGCACCAAGCCATTTGTATGCAAAGGGGACATGGCCCCTTTAAATTTACAAACAAACAACGCGTCATCAGACACGAGAATCTGACATCCTGCAAGCAATTGCCTGGAGGGACCCGCACGTCGGCCGTAACGAGGCCACTGAAGCCAAAATCAGAAGTGCTGGGAGGCGGCAGCCGGGTGCGGGTCCCAAAGCTGCCGAGCAGCAGGCCCGCCCTCAACCCGCATCAGTTATTAAAATCGAGCCCGAAGTCTCAACTGATTTTGGAAAAAAAATCCAACAAATTAGCTAATGGTCATTTGTTAGAGGAAAATGAAAATCGCTGAACATACCAAAAAGAATTAGTATTACATATCATTATACATACACACACAAATTGAATGAATTATCTTGAAACATGAAAATGGCAAACAAAAATTGCACCGATATCTTCTTTTTAAAATGACATTGAAGATATTTTCAGGCAAAGATATACTGACTTTCTTTTAACAAGGTTTAAATTCAAAGTTTAATGAAATCAGTTATGTTCTGCTACATCATATTTGTATAAAAAGTTGCTGAATGAGTTAACAAATAAAGTACATCATAGTTTGGTCATGGGTAATACACCTAGAATTATGTCTCCACAAAATCATGAACTCAAAAGGTTATGGAGTTATACATTACATATTGGGGCAAAATTTGCGGTCGGTATGACGGTGTATTCTCATACCGCCTTTAAAACTGACTGCGCATGCGCTAAATCCCGAACTTGCGATGTCAAGTTCCGACTGCACATATGCTTCACTGCGTCTTTTACCTCCTCATACAAATGAACGTGCTGGCGAAAAGTTGGGCTAATTGTCCACCGACTGCGAGGTAATTACGCTGAAAATTTTTAAGTCTGGTGCAAACAGGCGCAGGAAGCCTGTTGCACAGTAATAGACAACTAGCGTAATTTCACATCCCACTAAATCCAAATTGTTAACTGGTGCTGTACGATAAATATGTATGTTCAATTATTTGCTGCCATTGGATAGGTGTAGCTTTTTATTTAAAACCATGGACCTACCTATTCTACACCTAAATACCTCAACATCTGTGTAGAAAATTCAGTTTGTTAACTCTGAATATTTATAGCATCTGATATAAACCCCTTTACAAGTGGCCGTACGTAAACTTTCACTTCCATATCCCACATCAAACAACGGGCATTTTCTTCTCATGTATTAGGAAAATGTTCAACTCTGAAACAGTTACTTCTAGAACTAAGTTGACTTTAATAACATACACATTTTAAAAAACTCTACTATATTTTGCATTGCAGGAAACCCTCTTCAGATCTATTCAATGTGCCTTAAACACTGGCTACATTCACCTCGGGTTTCTAATTAAAAAATAAAATTACCACTTCAAATCAAAAATCAAATCAAATCAACTTTTATTGTCACCGTTAGTGCACAAGTGCAGTACAACGAAATGTAGGCTTGCGGCTCCCGAGAGTGTACATTTGGATTAAGACATTTAAACATTCAACATACATTTGGCTTGTAGTATATTAACATAAATATAACCATAATAAAGTGCATTGGCAGATGTGCAGGCTTTAGAGTTTATTTGTGGAGTTCAGTAGGATGACAGCCCTGGGAAAAAAGCTGTTCCTAAATCTGGTCATACGGGTGCAAATGCATCTGTAGCGTCTCCCAGATGGCAGGAGGGCGAACAGACTGTGGCTGGGGTGGGTAGGGTCTTTGATGATGGACCGTGACCTCCGTAGACAGCGTTTCTGGTATATGTGCTCTATGGTCGGTAGCCGGGTGCCGGTAATGCGTTGGGCAGTTTTGACTACCCGCTGCAGGGCTTTCCGGTCATAGTAGCTACAGCTGCCATACCATACTGTGATACAGTTTGTCAGGATGCTCTCTATAGTGCAGCGGTAAAAGTTAGAGAGGATCAGGGGTGACAGATTACATCCCTTCAGCCTCCTTAGGAAATATAGGCGCTGCTGGGCCTGCTTCACCAGAGAGGAGGTGTTGAGGGACCAGGAGAGGTCTTCCGAGATGTGGACTCCGAGGAACTTAAAGCTGTCCACCCTTTCCACCACAGCCCCATTGATGTGGATGGGGGTGTGACTTCCGCCTTTGGACTTTCAACCTAACAAATAGATCTTACATTGTACAATAGTGATATTTCCAACATAAAAAGTTTGCTCAACGAACGCCACACTGGTTGTATTACCCGTTAACCCAGAATTTCACTTCTGGAGTATTGGATTGGTAATTGGCTGAGAGTCAGGAAGTGAAAGGAGCACCGCCCCACGTGATCCTAGGTTCGCATACGTATAACGCTGTGCTCCATAGGGCACGACGCTGCGCACAACTCTGCAGCATTTGAAAGCAAGTTCTCGAAGGGGGGTTTGCACGAGGTAAGTGCAGATTTCCTTGCGATGTCGGCGGCGTACTCTTTAGCTACGCTGGTGACTGCGTATTCAGGGTCTTTGATTTATCTACAAAAGCAAAATACTGCGGATGCTGGAAATCTGAAATAAAAACAGAAAATGCTGGAAATACTCAGGTCAGGCAGCATCCATGGAGAGAGAAACAGAGTTAACGTTTCAGGTCGATGACCCTTCGTCAGAACTGGAAAAAGCTGGAAATCGAACAAGTTTTTAAACAAGTGCAGGGGCAGGGAAAAGGGGGAGGGGAAGAAAGAACAAAAGGGAAGGTCTGTGATAGGATGGAAGGCAGGAGAGATGAAGAGACATTAAGAGATGGTGCAAGACAAAAGGAGATGGTAATGGGACAAGTTAAGAAACAAAAGATGGCTCTAAATGAAGTGTAAAAAAAAAAAAAAAAAAATGAATGGGGAAAAAAAATAGGGGCAGAGGTTATGGCCTGAAATTGTTGAACTCTATGTTGAGTCCAGAAGGCTGTAAAGTGACTAATCAAAAGATGAGATGCTGTTCCTCAAGCTTGCGTTGAGCTTCCACCTCCACCATTCCCACTGTCCAGGGCCCCAAACACTCCTTCCAGATGAAACAGCGATTTACTTGTACTTTTTGCAATTTAGTATACTGTATTCGCTGCTCACAATGCGGTCTCCTCTACATTGGGGATTGGGTGACCACTTTGCGGAACACCTCCGTTCAGTCCGTAAGGGTGAACCCGATCTTCCGGTCGCCTGTCACTTTAACACTCCCACTCCCACCTCACCGTCCTCGGCCTCTTACACTGTTCCAATGAAGCTCAACGTAAGCTCGAGGAACAGCACCTCATCTTTCGATTAGGCACTTTACAGCCTTCTGGACTCAACATAGAGTTCAACAATTTCAGACCATAACCTCTGCCCCTATTCTTTTCCCCCCCCCCAATTCATTTTTTTTTTTTTTTTAAACACTTCATCTAGAGCCATCTTTTGTTTCTTAACTTGTCACATTACCATCTCCTTTTGCCTTGCACCATCTCTTAATCTCTCCTGCCTTCCATCCTATCACAGACCTTTCCTTTTGTTCTTTCCTCCCCTCCCCCCTTTCCGTGTCGCTGCAAATGCTTAAAAACCTGTTCGATCTGCAGCTTTTTCCAGTTCTGATGAAGGGTCATCGACCTGAAATGTTAACTCTGTTTCTCTCTCCACAGATGCTGCCTGACCTGCTGAGTATTTCCAGCATTTTCTGTTTTTATCTTTGATTTATCTGTTTGGCAAACTACTGCCCCCAGCAGGATATTTTAAATGTGCTTCTCTAAGTTAGTAATCATGCATACACAAGTAGAATGTTCCACTTTGTCAATGTATTTTCACTAATCTAATGTCATGAGCTATTCACAATATATATTAATGATCTAGATGTAATATCTCCAAGTTTGCAGATGACACAAAACTGGGTGGGCGTATGTGCTGTGAGGAGGATGCTGAGAAACTCCAGTATGATTTGGACAGGTTGGATGATTGGGCAGAAGCATGGCAGATGCAATATAATGTGGATAAATGCGAGGTAATCCACTTTGGTGTCAAAAACAGGAAGGCAGATTATTATCTGAACAGCAATAGATTGGGAGAAGGGGAAGTGCAACGAGACCTGGGTGTCCTTGTGCACCAGTCGCTGAAGGTAAGCATGCAGGTGCAGCAGGCGGTTAAGGCGGCAAATGGTATGTTGGCCTTCGTAGCGAGAGGGTTCGAGTACAGGAACAAGGATGTCTTGCTGCAGTTGTACAGGGCCTTGGTGAGACCACACCTTGAGTATTGTGTGCAGTTTTTGTCGCCTTATCTAAGGAAGGATGTTCTTGCCATGGAGTGCAGCGAAGATTCACCAGGCTGATACCTGGGATGGCAGGAATGACGTATGAGGAGAGATTGGGTCGATTGGGCTTATACTCACTGGAGTTTAGAACAATGAGAGGGGATCTCATTGAAACTTATAAAATTCTAACAGGACTAGACAGACTAGATGCAGAAAGGATGTTCCCGATGGTCGGGGAGTCCAAAACCAGGGGTCACAGTCTAAGGATAAGGGGTAAGCCATTTAGGACAGGAATGAGGAATGAGGAGGAATTTTTTCACCCAGAGAGTGGTGAACCTGTGGAATTCTCTACCACAGAAGGCAGTAGAGGCCAATTCATTAAATATATTCAAGGAGGAGTTAGATATATTTCTCAAGGCTAAAGGGATCAAGGGATATGGGGAGAAAGCAGGGATAGGGTACTGAATTTGGATGATCAGCCATGATCGCATTGAATGGCGGAGCAGGCTCGAGGGGCCGAATGGCCTACTCCTGCTCCTATCTTCTATGTTTCTATGAGGAAGTCACTTACACTAAAGATATACTACACTCGATACAAACTTAATTCAGCATCTTACACATGGTTTCAGCGACTTCGTTAGCAACCTGAGTTTTACTGCAAATGCTGCACTGATGCCCACCTAAGATCATTTGGCATTACTTGCAGAAATTTTACTAAAACTACACACTTTAAAGTATGGTTAAAATCTAATTAAGTTCTCTAACTTTGTGATGCCACAACTCAGTGTCAATCTATTATTCAGGTCACCCAAAACATTTTTCCTCATTTGATGTTGATGGACCAGTTGCATATTTCCAGTATTTTGTGTTTGTATTGAAGGGCATCATTTTAAATCCAAATACTCATTGAGGTACACATCAAATCTTATGCACAGACAACTAGGGTAAGCATACATTTGCAAGCATGTCCAGTTTCTTCCTTTTGGTGATTGTTTTGTGTTCATGGAGATATCAGTGCTGCAGATTAAACACTTTTTACCCAGTGTCATAATTAAGCAGTCACAAGGCAAGTATAGTAAATATTAGATGCAGAGCAAACTCTCTTGTACTCTGCTATAACATGCATGAACCCCAACCTCAGACAACTATCTCTGACTGAAGTAGTGTGACAACTTTATTTCCCACAACAGCCATCCTAAAGCCACTCAGTGAGATTACCAATCTAGTGCCAATTTGCGACCAGATTTATGTTGTTGATCCACATTCTTTAGGAGTGTTCGACAGAATTAAATAAATTTCTTATATAACCCTGGAGGAAGCACAAAAATTTCATCCCCATCAAATCCATTTTGCAATGAAGTGCCCAGAGGTGAAAGTATAGTGCTGCAAACCAAGTGTACAACCCAGTTTTTCCCCCTTGCAAGCATGCCTATTTTTAAAAAGGGACCATTTGTCTGTTGAGAGATTTGTGGGGTTTGGTTAAACATCTCAAGGGAAAGATGGCCCTACTCACTTGGACAACTGCTACTTCACTTTCATGAAAGGAAGCCTTAGTGGGTATCTAATTACTTTATGGTATCAAAGGAGATTCCAGGCTAAATATTGTTGAGGGAAACTATAAATCACAGGAAGCCGCCAACACTGACCACTATAGTGTGCTTCTTTGGTGTGGGAGACATGGAGGAGTTAAGAATCTACTTGGGATCATGATCAACAGCATCCACTGTCCTGGCTGAAACCCTGGACTTTTCTTCTTCAGTGTCAGTGGTACAAGAGGAACCTTCACTGGTGCTGACCAGCAAGCAGATAAGCTACTCAAAAAAATATGCAGCTAGCTAGTATTAATGAGCAATGAGTCACCAGAGAATATTGAGCTTGCTCTCCAGACAGTAGTAACTGAAACTGCTTTATTATGGCAATTCCCCCAATGAATTTGAAATATGCTTGGTCATGACTATTGCTGTTGTTTTTAGTCATGCTGGGCCTCAAAAAAAACTTGCAAGGGAGGACTTGCAACACCTACTCTTCTAGCTCTGCAAACCAATCCCTGAAGTGGAAATGCCCCCACTGGATAGATTCCTACATTCAAAGCTGGTCTCTAACAATCCTGGCTGTAAAGCCGACACAAATCTTGCAAGATGATCTTGGTATAGCATCTACCAGTTTTTAAATCCTGTTCCAGCTCTTCAAAAACCAATCTGGAGGCCATTAAACCCATTAACTGCCTCTCTGCAACAGGTGTCATCATATCCAACTCTGCACTCTTATCAGCTCTCTCTTCTGCCTTATTTTCATTTAGTCTTAAAAAAAAAGGTCCAATTCTGATGAAGGGTCTACACCAGAAACATTAACCTATATTTTCAGGTGCTGATATACCTACTGTGAATTTCCAATATATTCTATTTTTTTAATACATTTGCAGCTTTTTGTCTCTTTTACATCACACAATGTTGCGTTTTGCAGTCAGGCACTTGATATAATCATTGTGAGCCCGCGGCTGTACTTGGATCAGATTTCAAAAATCATTGTTCCGTTTTGACATTAACCTTTTTGAAGAATATAGTAATCTTTTCATCATAAAAAATACACACATCATGCAATAAAGCCAGAGTTAATTTTGCTGCAGGAAGATGTGAGAAAATAATGATTCTAGTTTGAACAGTTATAAAAAGAGGCATCGTCTTCATTTAAAAAAGGTAATTTTTGTGCATCATTTACATCATGCAATTTATATTCTAATCAAATGAAAAATGACTGCTGTCCCAATGGCTCAGTTTGTAAAAATACTGCGGTGTGGTATTTAGCCTTATAGATGAGGGAGGTTCCAGATATCATCCCAGTCTAGTGGAGTTAACTGTCAGAGCAGCAGTCGTATACTGGAAGGGGTCCTCAACACCCAAGGACAGAAGTCGTGGAGGAATAAATGGTCAGTCAGGATTTCTGTTTCTTTTCATTTACTGATGACCTCTGGTAGAAAGTGGGTGTGTGTGGATAACAGACGTGGACAGAATTAGCTTTGGCTGTGATGTTTTCCATTGTCACATAGTATGCCAACCCTCATGGTCTAGGGTCACACATGAAGAACAGTCATTTGGATAAGGTGACAAAATGTTACCTGTACCAACAGAGCAAGAGCCATCTGAGAGAGACCAGGAAAGAAAACTGGAAAAAAAATACAAATAAAGGATTTGCCAAACACTCAGAACAAAATGTACTGTTTGAAATCCACAATAAAAATTGGTATCTTATGCAATTTTTAACTTCTTGGTTTCCTTACATAACAGAATTTAGAATTTTAAACCCATACAAGTCAAGGATGTGTGCATGATATGTAATGTTCAGAACATATGGCGTTTCCTCACTAACAACACTCACTGAATTAATAAAGGAAACACAAAAGGTGTGCTTGCTGTTTCTTCTACAACAGCTCATTTTGCAAATGCACTGTATAGTGTGTTACTGAGCCATACAGATGATAAAAGTGATGTTTGCTAAAGATACCAGGATCTCTCAAGTTTGATATGAATGAAATTTTAAAAGGATTTAGTGCAGCTTAATTTTTCAATGGTTTTATGAAAGATGTTTTTATAGAACTGTGTACAAATATGAGACTTCAGAAAAATCCTCAAACAAATGTATGAATTGAAATCAAAAAATTTACCTTTTTTGCAATTACTGCTTCAAAAAGCATCATAAATCCAACAAATTATTAGTTGTGTCTGTCCTCTCGATTCTGTATGTAGAATAAAATGAAATGGAAGCCGGTGATGTAAAAAAATAGCACTATGCTTTTTGAAAAATATGAAGATGCAGTGAGATAAATCTAGAGTGCTAGTTTGTGTGTTTTTTTTTTTATAACACTCCTGTGAAGCACCTTGGAATGTTTTATTACGTTAAAGGCGCTATATACAGGAAACTTTGTACTATCCGGAGGTGAGCTATCCGGCAATCTGGAGCCACCGGCAAAAATCAGCAGCCGTTTTTTATTCTTTTTGTTTGTTTTTTTTGCTTTGTTTGAACAGTCAAGCTGTGCATGGTCTGTAGCTATAGCAACAGCTTCAGCTACAGAGCTTTAGGGCCACACCCGAGTGTTTAGAAGCTGTTGCTAAGCAACAGTGTTTGTTGTCAAATACGGAGATAAGAATCTCCGTATCTCTCAACATTAACTCTGGAGAGTACAACAATTTTGAGGCAACGGCAGCAGCTCGGTCCCATGGGTGCCGGATAGCACAAAGTTTCCTGTAAATACAAGTTGTTTTTTTTTTGGTTGTGCCACTATGAGGAGCAGCCAAAGGCCAGGTACGTTCCCATAAGTAAGGACAGAGGTAAAATTGATGTGACAGTTACCCCTGGCAGTTCTTGCACACCTCTCAGTGACTAGCTCACAGAAGCAGTTGTAAGAGCCCAGTGGAAACTGAGTGGAAGCTCTTACTTTCAGATAAGTCATGAAAATAAATTAAACAAGTCCCATTTGTATCAGGCATCCTGTTTATCGCAGTGGCAAAATGATGGGCTTTTTAAAAAAAAATTATATTTGTAAGGGGTATATTATTTTTTCAACAGAATTTACAACATAATAGAGAACAGACATCCCAACTTGCATGGGCTAGATATTGAAATCCAGAAGTAATTTCCAATGTTCTTTATTTTATATGAGAGCCATTTATATCTAGAAGTGTATACCTAATACAGTAAACCCCACTTAAATGAATTTATAACTGATAAGAGAATAAAATGTTGGAGAATAAAACTTCCATGCACAAATTACTTTTCTATCCTTTCCAATGATGGCTATCCCTGTTAAATGAATAACACGTTTAAATGAATTGCAAAAGTCTGGATTTATTAATTTAAGCATTATACTTCCTCGTTAAAGCATTAAGCTTTTTTTTAAAAAACAAGCATTTTTGTCAAGGTGTTATAGTTGCCTAGTAACCAATTCAGGTATTTGAGTCCTTTTCATCAAGTGCTAGGGCTCAAATGCTGTTGTTTAGGTGTGAAAACCACCTCATCGGGCGCTAATGCGCAAGGTTTGAGATGCTTATAACATTGACATGTTTTAGCAGTGCATAAACACTACGTGATAAATTTGTTTTTTTTTATATAAAAAAATATTTTTTTGGCCTTTTTAAAAAAAATTGTGCTGCACAGTATATTGTAATGAAGCAAACGACATAAATACACTTTGTTATCAAGAACAACTGTGATCGCTTTTACAGGATTGTAATTGCAATCCAGTTTGTATTCCATTATTACCTTCTTGCCAAACCTGATACAAGAGTTAAAATGGATAAAATAGCAGTTAAGTGAATAAAATTACTTGGCAAAATCATTATTCATTTAACTATTCTGCACTGTAGTGACTTGCTCATACAATATGCACATCAAGTTTCACAAATAGCTATCTTATTCCTACAAAGACTGTGATGGACTGAAGGTCCAACGCAATGCAATTTTGGTTTTGTTCCCATCTTGTATTAATTCACGAAGTCCATTCTGAATAGGATTTAATAACGGTCTTTTAAAAACGTCACAAGATAAAGAAGCCATTTGGTCATTCCCAGTTCATCCGCCCAGAAAGGAATCCACAGTTCCATCACAACATCCTTTATTTATTAAATGTTTCCAGAGGTTTTGCCTCCACTCCTGTACCCAGAAGTCAATTCTACATGTTGATCACTCTTACTTTGAATTACTTCCTGCCATCGGGCCAAAATTTGATTTCACTGTTATCTACAATATACCTACCTCTATTAAGTCATATTTCAGTTACTGCCACTCAATGCTGAAAAGCCCCAGTTTCGCTCGCCTTTCCTCATAACTCAGTATTCTGATGCTCGAGATCAATCTCACGGCTCTTCTCTCTGCATAACTTGATTGCCTCCCTTAATGTCTCAATAACCAAAACTGGACACAGTATTCAACACATTATCTGAATAGAATGCTATGCAGTTTTAGCATAAGTTTGTACTCTGCTGATTTGGAGAGATAGTTCAGCTTCTACTTACTTTGTTGATGGCTGATCCTTGGTGACTGGACACGTTAAGTGCAAAGATTGCCAAAGTTCCAATATCTCAACTTTGGCCGCAACTATTTCATTCATGAAGTACTTTTCTTCCCATGTTCAATCCTTTGCACATTTTCATACTCACTTTCATTGGGCACTATACTGCGCACTTATAGTTTATCCAAATTATTTTGTAGACTATGGTTCCACTCCACTCCCACCCAGTTTGGTACACTTTGTGAATTTGACCAGTTTGCACTCAGCCACTGAATGCAGATTGTAATGCCAATTAGAAACCGTTCACGAATCCGTTTCACCACAACATGGTTTGCTTTTGTTTGTTTTGATTTATGGTGAGTCAACCTGAAAGGCTGTCCACTGAAGTCTGTAAAACACACAATTTAATATTCTGCACATTAAATATTAATTATAGAGCACAGTTTTGAAACACAGCAGCGTTCTATTAATATGCAACATTCGGAGTAAAAGACCAATCTAGAGATAAAAACAAAAAAAAATCCAGAAATCTGAATGCCGTGCATAACTACTAATCTATAATGTTACACCATATCCAAAAATAATTACAGCCCTGAAAACATATAAACATGTTATAACCGCTTGAGCAATACGGTCACATTACTACAACAAAATTAAAAAGACTACAGTTATTCTTCAGTTTTGGTTCTCTGTTTCTAGTACTAAATACTTATGTACAGTGAATTTCCTGTAACATCACTCAAAGCAAAATTATGTTTTATAATGACAAAAGCTTTATAGCACATTATGTTTCTGCTGCTAAGATAGAGCTGTGTTCAAGCCGGTCATCCTGTTCAAGCCACAGAATAGAATTGTCCTAAATATACAAGCTCGAGGTCAATTCAATTGCTGTTTGATGAGGGAATTTTGCAGATTGGAATGTACTCGTTAATTTCAAGCTGTAACTCAGAAGCACTTACAACAATGCATGATATCTGGAGTGTGCGATATTTAACATAAAAAATAACAAATTGGACTCCAGTAAGTAGTAACTTAGGAAAAGCAGATTGACAAAGGTTAAACCATAGGATAAGTCCTCATGTAAACCTGCTTGATCAAAATCGAATTTGTGGATGGCTTCTATTATTGAATTATAGTATTAATAGATATTGGCCCAGAAATTCGGGTCGGGGGCTTCCCGCGGTTGTAAGCCCCCGACCTGCACTTACCTAGCGCGCCGGCCATTGTGCTGTGGGCCCCCGTGGAATTCCGATCCGGGGCCTGGTCCAACTGCCAGCGCGCAGTGCTTGCGTATCCCAGGGGCGCAGTTAGTTCGAAACGTCCCCTGGGATCACGTAGGCCATGGGGAGCCAATCGGAGCAGGGAATGCTCCATTCATAAGATTGACAGGAAGAGCTGTCAAAACTTATAAATACTACGGCCCCAAAACAGCACTAAATCTTGAAATAAATTTTATAAAAACATCACATTTTTAAAATAAACTATAAATTACATGAAATAACTATTTTAAACAATAATTTAAATTTTTGAAAAAAATAATTTTATTTTCTAAGGGCTAAAAATAAACTTACCTTGCTTTAAAGTATTTAAAAATAATAAACCTGTGGAAAAAATGTTTTAATTTTAATTAATTCACCACATACCTTGTAAAAAGCAGGCCTTACACCTGCTTTTTATATGTGTAAATTCTGCAGACTTACCCTCCCGGGAAAACCTGCAAAAAAAAACGAAGTTCGATGCGCACGCGCAGCCTCTCCTGCGCACGCATTCGAACTCTGAACCCCTTCTTTCAGGGGAACGGAAGTGCCGGTTTCCCGCGCATGCGCAGTGCATGCAGGAAACCGGCACTTCCATTGGGCTTACGGGTGAGTACCCCGTGCGTACTCACCCATGGAGACCCGAATTTCTGGGACATTAGTTTTATTTGTTCATAAGATGTGGGCGACACCGAGAAGGCAGTATTTATTGCCCATTCCTAGTTGCCCTCTGGCACGAAGAGTCAACCATATATTGTGGGACTGGAGTAATGTGTACGCCAGACCAAGTAGGGGTGGAGTGAACCAGTTGAGTTTTCACAAAAATCTGACGGGTTCCATGCAATGTCCCTTTTAAGCTGTGCAGCGCTCCAGGGGTCCCACGTAGCCAGTGAGCCAGCTTTTAAATTGAAACAAACGTGCATGCATGGACTTTTGAATGAGCCGCTCTAAAGCGGGCGTGCGATCCAAAGAAAATTAAAGGGAACATTGATAGGGAGTTCCAGGATTTTGGCTCAGCAACAATGAAGGAACAGCGATATATTTCCAAGTCAGGATGGTGTGTGACTTGGAGGTGATGGTGTTCCCATGCACCTGCTGCCCTTGTCCTTCTAGGTGGTAGAGGTCGCGGGTTTGGGAGGTGCTACCGAAGGAGCCTTGTCAAATTGCTGCAGTGCATCTTGCAGATGGTACACACTGCAGCCACGGTACGCTGGTGGTGGAGGGAGTGAATGTTTGAGGTGGTGGTTGGGGTGCCAATCAAGCTGGCTGCTTTGCCCTGGATGGTGTCGAGCTTCGAGTGTTGTTGGAGCTGCACTCATCCAGGCAAGTGGAGAGTATTCCATCACACTCCTTACTTGTGCCTTGTAGGTGGCGAAAAGACTTTGAGTCAGGTGAGTCACTCGCCGCAGAATACCTAGTCTCTGACCTGCTCCTGTAGCCACAGTATTTATGTGGCTGGTCCAGTTATGTTCCTGGTCAATGGTGACTGCCAAGATGTTGACGGTGTGGGATTTGGCGATGGTAATGCTACTGAATGTCATGGGAAGGTTGGTAGACTCTCTTGTTGGAGATTGTCTTTGCTTGGCACTTGTGTGGCGTGAATGTTACTTGCCACTAATCAGCCCAAGCCTGAATGTCTTCCAGGTCTTGCTACATGCGGGCATGGACTGCTTCAGTTTCTGAGGAGTTGCGAATAGAACTGAACACTGTACAATCATCAGCGAACATCACCACTTCTGACCTTCTGATGGCGGGAAGGTCTTTGATGAAGCAGCTGAAGATGGTTGAGCGTAGGATACTGCCCTGAGGAACTCCTGCAGCGATGTCCTGGGGCTGAGATAATTGGCCTCCAACAACCACAAACATCTTCGAGTTAGCCATGACTCCAGCCAGTTGAGAGTTTTCCACCTGATCCCCATTAACTTCAATTTTACTGGGGCTCAAATGCTGTCGTAACGTCAACGGCAGTCACTCTCACCTCACCTCTGAAATTCAGCTCTTTTGACCATGTTTGGACCAAGGTTATAAAGAACTCTGGAGTCAAGTGGTCCTGGTGGAACCCAAACTGGGCATAGATTAGCAGGTTATTGGTGAATAAGTGCCGCTTGATAGCACTGTCAATGACACCTTCCATCACATTGCTGATGATTGAGAGTAGGCTGATGGGGCGGTAATTGGCTGGATTGGATTTGTCCTGCTTTTTGTGGACAGGACATACCTGGGCAATTTTCCATTTTGTCGGTTAGATCCCAGTGCTGTAGCTGTACTGGAATAGTTTTTCTAGAGGCCGAGCTAGTTCTGGAGCATAAATCTTCAGCACTACAGCCAGGATGATGTTGGGTCCCGTAGCCTTTGCCCTATCCAGTGCGCTCAGTCGTTTCTTGATATCATGTGGAGTGAATCGAACTGACTGAAGACTGGCTTCTGTGATGGTGGGGACCTGAGGAGGCCAAGATGGATCATGTACTCAGCACTTCTGGCTGAAGATGGTTGTGAATGCTTCAACCTTGTCTTTTGCACTCACATGCTGCACTCTGCCATCATTGAAGTCGGGGATGTTCATGAAGCCTGCTCCTCCAGTTAGTGGTTTAATTGTCCACCAACAGTCACGACTGAATCTGGCAGGACTGCAGAGCTATGATTTGATCCGCTGGTTGTGGGATCGCTTAGCTCTGTCTATAGCATGCTGCTTCTGCTGTTCAGCGTGTATGTAGTCCCGTGTTGTAGCTTTACCAGGTTGGCACCTCATTTTCAGGTACGCCTGGTGCTGCTCCTAGCATACTCTTCTACACTCTTCATTGAACCAGGGTTAGTCGTCTGGTTTGATGGTAATGGTAAAGTGTATGGTACGCTGGGCTGTGAGGTTACAGATTGTGGTGGAATAGAAACATAGAAGATAGGAGCAGGAGTAGGCCATTCGGCCCTTCGAGCCTGCTCCGCCATTCAACGAGATCATGGCTGATCATCCAAACCCTAGCACCCGGTCCCTACACCGACAGCCATCCCACCCAAGCCCTATCCCCGTAACCCCACGTATTTAATCCCCCCTAACACTAAGGGCCAATTTTTTATCATGGCCAATCAACCTAACCCGCACATCTTTGGACTGTGGGAGGAAACTGGAGCACCCGGAGAAAACCCACGCAAACACGGGGAGAATGTGCAAACTCCACACAGACAGTCACCCGAGGCTGGATTTGAACCCGGGTCCCTGGCGCTGTGAGGCAACAGTGCTAACCACTATGCCACCGTGCTGCTGCTGCTGATGGCGGCCGAGTGTCTCATGGATGCCCAGTTTTGAGCTGCTAGATCTGTTCTGAATCTATCCCATTTAGCACGGTGGTGCCACACAACACAATGGAGGATGTCCTCAGTGTGAAGACAGGACTTCATTTCCACAAGGACTGTGTGGTGGTCACTCCTACCAATACTGTCATGAACAGATGCATCTGCAACAGGTAGATTGGGGAGGACGAGTCAGTTTTCCCCACTTGTTGGTTCTCTCAGCTCCTGCTGCAGGCCCAGTCTCAAAGCTATGTCCTTCAGGACTCGGTCAGCTCAGTCAGTAGTGGTGCTACCGAGCCACTCTTGGTGATGGACATTGAAGTCCTCCACCCAGAGTACATTATGCGCCCTTGCTACTCTCAGTGCTTCTTCCAAGTGGTGGCAAGCTCTTTTTACAAATGTTTCTGTCTAGGTGTGAAAATCGCCTAGTGATGTTTCAGAGGCTTTTACGCCTTGTCAAGAGCAATGGCTCGAGCTTTGTGATGCTTATAACTTACTCTCAAATTCATTTGGTGTCTCTAGTTAAAAGGCAAGCGTTAGTTGATGAACAGTTTGAAGAAAAATGATTAACTGTTAAATTCTGTGTGGTATTGGTAGATGTGATTAATCTGTTTTTAAACGTCCTTTTAAAAAAATATTTTTTATTTCCAAGTCCGTTTCATAGACTGACAGTACAGGAGGACATTCAGCCCATTGTCCTGTGTCAGCTCTTTCAAAGAGCTATCCAATTAGTCCCACTCCCCTGCTCTTTCCTCATAGCCCTGCAAATATTTCCTCTTCAAGTATTTATCCAAATCCCTTTTGAGCTACTACTGAATCTGCTTCCACCACCCTTTCAGGCAGTGCATTCCAGAAATTCCTCATGTTGCCTCTGGTTCTTTTGCCAATTATCTTAAATCTGTCCCCTCTGGTTATAAGAACATTAAAAAACAGGAGCAGGAGTAGGCCATATGGCCCTTCGAGCCTGCTCCGCCATTCAATAAGATGGCTGATCTTTGACCTCAACTCTACTTTCCCACCCGATCCCCATATCTCTCGATTCCCCTAGAGTCCAAAAATCTAATCCCAGCCTTGAATATACTGAACGACTCAGCATCAGGTAGAGAATTCCAAAGATTCACAACGCTGAGTGAAGAAATTACTCAACTCAGTCTTAAATGACCGAACCCTTATCCTGAGACTATGCCCCCTAGTTCTAGACTCTCCAACCAGGGGAACCAACTTCACAGCATCTACCCTGTCAATCCCCGAGAATCTTATTTGTTTCAATAAGATCACCTCTCATTCTTCTAAACTCCAGAGAGTATAGGCCCAATCTACTCAATCTCTCCTCACAGGACAACCGAGGGATCAATCTAGTGAACCTTCATTGTACCGCCTCTAAGGCATGTATGTCCTTTCTCAGATATGGAGACCAAAACTGTGCACAGTACTCCAGGTGTGGTCTCACCAAAGCCCTGTACAACTTTAGTAAGACTTCCTTACTCTTATCTTCCAACCCCCTTGCAATACAGGCCAGCATGCCATTTGCCTTCCTAATTGCTTGCTGTATCTGCATGTTAACTTCCTGTGTTTCCTGTATGAGAACATCTAAATCTGTCCTAACACCAACAATTACTAATTTCTCACCATTTAAAAAATATTCTGTTTTTCTATTCTTCCTACCAAAGTCAATAATCTCACATTTCACTCCATCTGCCACCTTATTGCCCACTCACTTAACCTGTCTATATCCCTTTGCAGTCTGTGTCTTCGTCACCGCTTACTTTCCCACCCAGCTTTGTATCATCATCAAACTTAGATAAATTGCACTCAGTCCCTTTATCCAAGTCATTGATATAGATTGTAAATAGCTGCGGTCCAAGCATTGATCCTTGCGGCGCCCCACTAGTTACAGCCTGCCAACCTTAAAATAACCCATTTATCCATACTCTCTGTTTTCTGTCCGTTATCCAATCCACGCTAATATATCACCCCCAATCCCATGATCCCTTATCTTGTGTAGCAACCTTTTATGTGGCACCTTATCGAATGCTTTTTGGAACTCCAAATATACATCATCTACTGGTTCCCCTTTAGCTACCCTGCTAGTAACATCCTCAAAAAACTAATAAATTTGTCAAACACGATTTCTCTTTCATAAAACCATGCTGACTCTGCTTAATCATATGATTTTCTAAGTGCCCTGTCACCACTTCCTTAATAATGGATTCCAGCATTTTCCAGACGACTGATGTCAGGCTAACTGGCCTGTAGTTCCCAGTTTTCTTCCTCCCTCCTTTCTTAAATAGCGGGGTTACATTTGCTACCTTCCAATCCGCTGGGACCGTTCTAGAATCTAGGGAATTTTGGAAGATCACAACCAATGCATCCACTAATCGCTGCACCCACCGCTTTTAGACCCCTAGGATGTAGGCCATCGAGTCCAGGGGATTTCCAAACAGACCTCCAAACAGTAATGCGGAGATTGGGGAAGGCATTAAACGGGAAATTAGAGACGCGTGCAATAAGGGCACAGCAGTTAATCATGGGTGACTTTAATCTACATATAGATTGGGCTAACCAAATTAGTAACAATACTGTGGAGGAGGAATTCCTGGAGTGGAAACGGGATGGTTTCTTGGACCAATATGTCGAGGAACCAACTACAGATCAGGCCATCTTAGGCTGGGTATTATGTAATGAGAAAGGATTAATTAGCAATCTTGTTGTGCGAGGCCCCTTGGGTCGGAGCGGTCATAATATGATCGAATTAGTCATTAAGATGGAGAGTGAAATAGTTGACTCAGACTAGGGTCCTGAATTTAAATAAAGGAAACTACGATGGTATGAGGCGCGAGTTGGGTAGGATTGATTGGGGAATGTCACTCAAAGGGTTGACGGTGGATAGGCAATGGCAAACATTCAAAGATCGCATGGATGAACTATAGAATGTGTTCATCCCTGTTTGGCATAAAAATAAAACAAAAAAGGTGACTCAACCGTGGCTAACAAGGGAAATTGATTGGGGAATGTCACTCAAAGGGAAATTAGGGATAGCATAAGATCCAAGGAGAAGACATATAAATTGGCCAGAAAGAGCAGTAAACCTGGGGATGGGAGCAGTTTAGGATTCAGCAAAGGAGGACAAAGGGATTAATTAAGAGGGGGAAAATAGAGTACGAGAGTAAGCTTGTTCGGAACATAAAAACTGACTAAAAGCTTTTATAGATATGTGAAGAGAAAAAGATTGGTGAAGTCAAGCGTAGGTCCCTTGCAGTCAGATTCAGGGGAATTTATAATGGGGAACAAAGAAATGGGAGACCAATTAAATGCATACTTTGGTTCTGTCTGTCTTCACAAAGGAGGACACAAATAACCTCCCAGAGATGTCAGGGACCATAGGGTCTAATGAGAGGGAGGAACTGAAAGAAATCAGTATTTGTAGGGAAATGGTGTTGGGGAAATTGATGGGATTGAAGGCCGATAAATCCCCAGGGCCTGCTAATCTACATCCTAGGTACTTAAGGAAGTGGCCCTAGAAGTAGTAGATGCATTGCTGGTCATCTTCCAAAATTCGATAGACTCTGGAACAGTTCCCACGGATTGGAGGGTAGCTAATGTTACCCCACTATTCAAAAAAGGTGGTAGAGAGAAAACGGGGAATTATAGACCGGTAAGCCTGACATTGGTAGTGGGGAAGATGCAACAGCAGAGCACTTGGAAAACTGACAGGATCGGACAAAATCAACATGGATTCACAGAAGGTAAATCGTGCTTGACTAATCTACTGGAATTTTTTGAGGATATAACTGGCAGAATAGATAAGGGAGAACCAGTGGATGTGGTGTATTTGGACTTTCAGAAGGCTTTCGATAAGGTCCCGCATAAGAGATTAGCGTGTAAAGTTAAGGCACATGGGATTGGGGGCAAGGTACTGACTTGGATAAAGAACTGGTTGGCAGACAGGAAGCAAAGAGTTGGAATAAATGTCTCTTTTTCTGAGTGGCAGGCAGTGACTAGTGGGGAACCGCAGGGATCGGTCCTAGGACCCTAGCTATGAAAATGATCTAGACGAGGGAACTAGATGTAATTTCTCCAAGTTTGCAGACGACACAAAGCTGGGTGGGCATGTGTGCTCTGAGGAGGATGATGAGAAACTCCAGTATGATTTGGACAGGCTGGGTGATTATACTGCATCTGCCATGCTTCTGCCCAATGTGGATAAATGTGAGGTTATCCACTTTGGTGGCAAAAACGGGAAGGCAGATTATCTGAACGGCAATAGATTGGCAGAAGGGGAAGTGCAACGAGACCTGGGTGTCCTTGTGCACCAGTCGCTGAAGGTAAGCATGGAGGTGCAGCAGGCGGTTAAGAAGGCAAATGGTATGTTGGCCTTCGTAGTGAGAGGGTTCGAGTACAAGAACAAGGATGTCTTGCTGCAGTTGTACAGGGCCTTGGTGAGACCACACCTCGAGTATTGTGTGCAGTTTTGGTCGTCTTATCTGAGGGAGGATGTTCTTGCCATGGTGAGAGTGCAGCGAAGATTCACCAGACTGATACCTGGGACGACAGGAATGACATATGAGGAGAGATTGGGTCGATTGGGCTTATACTCGCTGGAGTTTAGAAGAATGAGAGGGGATCTCATTGAAACTTATAAAATTCTAACAGGACTAGACAGACTGGATGCAGGAAGGATGTTCCCGATGGCCGGGGAGCCCAGAACCAGGGATCACAGTCTAAGGATAAGGGGTAAGCCATTTACGACAAAGATGAGGAGGAATTTCTTCACCCAGAGAGTGGTGAACCTGTGGAATTCTCTACCACAGAAGGCAGTGGAGGCCAATTCATTAAATATATTCAAGGAGTTGGATATATTTCTTGAGGCTAAAGGGATCAAGGGATATGGGGAGAAGGCAGGGACAGGGTACTGAATTTGGATGATCAGCCATGATCTCATTGAATGGCGGAGCAGGCTCGAGGGGCCGAATGGCCTACTCCTGCTCCTATCTTCTATGTATCTATGTATCTGTTGGCTTTTAGTCCCCATTAGTTTCTCAAGTACTTTTTCTCTACTGATATTAATTACTTTAAGTTCCTCACTCTTATTAGCCACATGGTTCCCTACTATTTTTGGTATGCTTTTTGTGTCTTCTACTGTGAAGACAGATACAAAATATATGTTTAAAGTCTCTGCCATTTCCTTATACAGGAAACTTTGTGCTATCCGGCACCGACGGGACTGAGCTGTTGCCGTCCCATCAAAACTGCCGGACAAACCAGCGCTAATGTTGAAACATACGGAGATTTTGAGCTCCGTATCTGGCAACAAACCCTGTTGCTTAGCAACAGCTTCTAAACAGTCGGCCGTACCTTGCAAGCGTCTCTGTAGCTTAGCAACAGCTTCAGCGAGACCTTGCAGAGCCTGACTGGTGGAAAAAAAAGCAACGAAAAGAAAAAAAAAACTAACGAAATGGCTCCTGATTTTTGCTGGTGGCTCGAGCATTCCGGACAGTTAACCTCCGGATAGACCAAAGTTTCCTGTACCCCATTATAATTTCCCCTGTCTCAGCCTCTAAGGGACCACGCTTACGTTTGCTACTCTCTTCCTTTTTAACATACTTGTATAAGCTCTTACAATGTTTTTATATTTCTTGCTAGTTTACTCTCATTCTATTTTCTCCCTTTCTATCAATTTTTTGGTCATCATTTGCTGGTTTCTAAAGTTCTCCCAATCCTCAGGCTTACTGCTATTCTTCGCAACATTATAAGCCTTTTACTGACCCTTCTGCCACTGAAAACAGTTTCTCTTTATACACTATCA
Organism: Somniosus microcephalus; assembly: GCF_052327205.1. NCBI lineage: Eukaryota > Metazoa > Chordata > Chondrichthyes > Squaliformes > Somniosidae > Somniosus > Somniosus microcephalus. Next base: position 291,143,655 of record NC_140987.1, on the reverse strand, counting down.
AAACCCTTCATGATTTTTGAACACCTCTATCAAATCTCCCCTCAAGATTCTCTGCTCTAAAGAGAACAAACCCAGTTTATCTAGTCTTGCCACATAACTGAAGTTCCTCATCCTAGGTACCATTCTAGTAAATCTCCTCTGCATCCCCACCAAAGTCTTGACATCCTTCCTAAAGTGTGGTGCTGAGAATTGGCCTCAATACTCCAGCTGGGGCCGAACCAGTGTTTTGTAAAGGTTTAGCATAACTTCCTTGGTTTAGTAATCTATGCCTCTATTTAAAGAGGCATACGAGATCCTTGGCTTTATAACAACCTTTTCAAATTGTTCTGCCACCTTCAAAGATTTGTGTACATAAACCCCCAGGTCCCACTGTTCCTGCATCCCCTTTAAAATTGTACCATTTAGTTTATATTGGTTCTCCTCATTCTTCGTTCAAAAATGAATTACTTCACACTTCTGTGTTAGGAGTCTACTTTAACTTAATATAGAGTGTGCAATGTAAATGTTCTTCAATGTAACAGTAGTCTGCAGGTATCCAAAATTCTGCCTGTGCCAAGGTCTGATCACCCATTATCCTTGTAACCTGATGACCAACATTGGCTTCAGGTCCACCAATCCTTCAAATTACTCTAATCTCCTCCATCCCTACAACCCTCTGAGAACTGTGTTCCTCCAACTCCAACGCATCCTCCACTCCCTTCATCCCACCATTGGCGACTGTGCCATGAGCCATCTAAGCTCTGAAATTCCCTTCATAAAACTCTTCGCCATTTCACTTCTATCTCCTCCTTTAAAGCCTACCTCTGACCAAGCTTTTAGCTACCCTCCTAATATCTCCTTCTTTGGCTCGGTGTCAATTTTCTTTTTTTGAGAAGCGCCTTGGAACTAATGTTCCTTGTAAGCTGTGCTTTGTTCTCTGCGGCCTATTTCTTTTAATGCGCGGCCCCTTTAAATTTCTGCACATGTGCGGCATTTACAATGTAAAAGCCAGTGAGCGGCCTGCGTGGGACCTTGCAGATAACTAGGCACGCAGCTTAGAGGAAACATTGCTTGGGACCTTTTCTCTCCATTACAGGCTACATAAATGCAAGTAGTTGCTGTATGGAGGCAGTTCCCAGATAAATTTAAGAGGCAATATAAATGCAAGATCCTAATATTTCAAATTACATTTTTCAAAAACATTGAGAAAACAAAGTTCCTGAAGGACAGAAGTAATCAGATAGTCTGCTATCTTTGCGATTGTTTGACAGGAACTCTTGCAAATCAATGGTCCAAGTAAGGAGAGATGTGAAAGTGTCGCAACCCAAAGTGGGCAGCAGTGAAGAATAGGCAATTTGTTAACAGTCTAGAGACAAAGTATTGCACTCATAGCTGCTTCACTAAACATAACCTTCAACATTTTGTGTTATTGGCAAATCAGCACACAAAAATAAAAAGGTACTTATGCTATCCAAAATAGATGTAGCAGACTCAATATAAGGGCAAAATTTGGTATGAGAACTGTTTTGGTAAGGCCCTGCAGCAAGTACTGAAATGAATAAGGGGTACACCAGGCCCATGCATTTGAATTCACATATCATCGGTGCTGAGTCGAGAGATATAAAAAAACAGACTTGCATTATATAGCACCTTTCACAACCTTGGGACGTGCCAACTCGCTTTACAGCCAATGAAGTACTTTTTGAAGTGTAGTCACTGTTGTAATATAGGAAACGCGGCAGCCAATTTGCACACAGCACGCGCCCATAACCAGCAATGTGATAATGACCGGATAATTTTTTTTTAGTGATGTTGATTGAGGGATAAATATTGGTCAGAAGGCCGGGGATAACTCCCCTGCTCTTCTTCGAAATAGTGCCACAGGATTTTTTACATCCGCCTTAGAAAGCAGACGAGGCCTCGGTTTAACGGCTCATCTGAAAGATGGCACCCTCCAACAGTGCAGCACTCCCTCAGTACTGCTCTGGAGTGTCAGCCTAGATTTTTGTGCTCAAGTCTCTGGAGTGGGACTTGAACCCACAACTTTCTGACTTCGAGGCGAAAGTGCTACCCACTGAGCCACAGGTGATATGTGTTAACACTAGGTGAGAAAAATAAAATAAATTGGTCAGGTCAGAGCATGATCCGAGTTTGATGAATTAAATGGCCCTCTCTCATTTCCACACTCATATTTCTTGCATATCACCACACTATAAAAGCTACTGTGGAAATCATATCTGCGAGCATATCTGACGTCCTCTAAATTAAGTGCGCCACTTATAATCTAGATTTTATATTTTTGTTTAATATGCGATGTCATTGTGGTGACTGCCTTATTCGATCCAATACTACGCTCATGGTTTGGAATATCAGAGCTTGTCAATTGTAGTGTATGTAAACATTCGAAAGAGCTTTAAATGGTGACCAAGTCAAGTCAGTCTGTTAATATTGTGACACCAAATAGCATAACAACATTAACATGTTGATCTACAGATCCAGCAGAGTCATTCCCAATTTGGGCCCCAACCTGACACGATGGAGGTGATTTTAGAAACATAGAAGATAGGAGGAGTAGGCCATTTGGCCCTTCGAGCCTGCTCCGCCAATGAGATCATGGCTGATCATCAAAATTCAGTACCCTGTCCCTGCCTTCTCCCCATATCCCTTGATCCTTTTAGCCTTAAGAAATATATCCAAATCCTTCTTGAATATATTTAACTAGCTGGAGTGCCCGGCGGTGCCGAGGGTTTTTTGAGGGCATGTTGTTGTTGGAAGAGAGAGAGAGAGAGGGAAAGAGAGAGGGGGAAGGAGAGAGAAAGGGGGAAGAAGAGAGAGAGGGAAGGGGGAAGGAGAGAGAGAGAGAGAGGGGGAAGGAGAGAGACAGAGAGGGAAGGAGAGAGAGACAGAGAGGGAAGGAGAGAGAGACAGAGAGGGAAGGAGAGAGAGACAGAGAGGGAAGGAGAGAGAGACAGAGAGGGAAGGAGAGAGAGACAGAGAGGGAAGGAGAGAGAGACAGAGAGGGAGGGAAGGAGAGAGACAGAGAGGGAGGGAAGGAGAGAGACAGAGAGGGAGGGAAGGAGAGAGAGAGAGAGAGAGAGAGAGAGAGGGAAGGAGAGAGAGACAGACAGAGAGGGAAGGAGAGAGAGAGGGACTCCAGGATGGTAGCACTCTTGTCTTTGAGTCAGAAAGCAGTGGGTTGAAACTCCACTCTCGAGACTTGAGCGCATAATGTAGATTGAGGGAGTGATGAATTGTCAGAGGTGCCACATTGTGGATGAGACGTTAAACCAAGGCTGCGTTTGGCCTCTCAGGTGGGAATAAAATATGACGGGGAATGATTTGAAAAAGAGCACAAGAGAATGGGAGTGATTAAATCAGAAGTTGGAGGTGCTGGGGGGGGGGGGGGGGGGGTCAGGGTGGGGTGGCCCCTTTAAGTGAGGATGATTGACGGGGTTCTTGCAGTGTTTGTCTAGATTAATCCAGTCCGGCCTCGCTCCAGTGTTCGAGCAGAGACGCGAGTGCTGGAGCTTCAAGAATCCTGAGGAGGGGGAAGGTACAGTGTTTATATAAGATCTCGATCCCCCCTTTTACGTGCTCGCCGCGCTGTTTAATTGCAACCCTCATTTTCCCCACCCTGCCGCGCAGAAAGGGTGGTGGGGGTTTTTGTGGACTTGTTTCTCTTGGATTGCTCTGCTGAGTTTGGGGCGCTCGCTCGCTCGCTCCTCCCGCTATCACAATGCTAGATCGGCGATTTTCCGCCACTCACCTCAACGGCCCGCAGAGCCCGAGCTCAGGAAACTACAATTCCCAGACACCTGTGCATCTTCCTTCCACGTAGTGCCTGAGGCCCGGCCCGACTCAGCTTAGCTCAGGTCCCGCTCCGGGCAGCTGCTGATGTTCACACGCTCGCTGTCTCCCACCCCACCAGCCTTTACCAAGATGGCGGCAATGTCGGGCCGCTTGCTTGTAATCGGGGCCAGCGGGACAGGCGGTGCCTAGCTCGGGCGTGGCAGGCGAGGAAAGGCCGAGGCTTCGAGGCCTGCAGGCGGGGTAACCCTCCAAGGTTGCGGCACCCGGCGGAGGCAGCGAGTCAAGAGAAAAAAAAGGGTGAAAGGTAGGAAAATTAATGAGCTTAGAAAATATATTTACAAATTAATTTACTTTTTTTAAAAACAATTTAATTGTGATACTTAATGCGGCGGGAGCCCGCGTTCGGCATTTAAAAAATGGCGGCGAAGTTTCGGGAGGCTGCAGGATTAGGCCCGCCCACACACGGAATGAAACGCCCCCGGTGACTCACCGATTGGTCAACCATCAGGTCACTGAAGTGTAGGATTGGTCAACCATCACGTCACTCAACGCTATCCCCTGTACGATTGGTCAACCATCACGTCACTCAACGCTAATGAGCGGAGTTGTCAATTTTTTGAACGTTTTTTGTATACTGTCCGAACAATTTTTGTCTGACCAAAAAGTAAATACGCCTATGACACTTCCATAATCATAAGCTTTCTTTTGATATAACATATGTGTAGGTACGCTCTAACTTTTGAGTGTATAGAGGACAGACAGACAGACAGCTGGCAGAGAATTCCACAGGTTCACCAGTCTCTGGGTGAAGAAATTCCTCCTCATCTCTGTCCTAAATGGCTTACCCCTTATCCTTAGACTATGACCCCTGGTTCTGGACTCCCTGGCCATCGGAAAAATCCTTCCTGCATCTAGTCTGTCCAGGCCTGACAGAATTTTGAAGGTTTCGATGAGATCCCCTCTCAATCTTCTAAACTCCAGCGAGTATAAGCCCAATCGACACAATCTCTCCTCATATGTCATTCCTGCCACCCAGGTATCAGCCTGGTGAATCTTCGCTGCACTCCTTCCATGGCAAGAACGTCCTTCCTCAGATAAGGCGACCAAAACTGCACACAATACTCAAGGTGCGGTCTCACCAAGGCCCTGTACAACTGCAGCAAGACATCCTTGTTCCTGTACTCGAACCCTCTTGCTACGAAGGCCAACATACCATTTGCCTTCTTAACCGCCTGCTGCACCTGCATGCTTACCTTCAGCGACTGGTGCACAAGAACACCCAGGTCTCTTTGCACTTCCCCTTCTCCCAATCTATTGCCATTCAAATAATAATCTGCCTTCCTGTTTTTGCCACCAAAGTGGATAACCTCACATTTATCCACATTATAGTGCATTTGCCATGTTTCTGCCCAATCACCCAACCTGTCCAAATCGTACTGGAGTTTCACGACATCTTCCTCACAACATACCCTCCCACCCAGCTTTGTGTCATCTGCAAATTTGGAGATATTACATCCAATTCCCTCGTCCAGATCATTAATATATATTGTGAACAGCTGGGGTCCTAGGACCGATCCTTGCGGTACCCCACTAGTCACTGCCTGCCACTCGGAAAATGACCCCGTTTATTCCAACTCTTTGCTTTCTGTCCACCAACCAGTTCTCTATCCAAGTCAATACCTTGCCCCCAATCCCATGTGCCTTAATTTTGCACGCTAATCTCTTATGCGGGACCTTATCGAATGCCTTCTGAAAGTCCAAATACACCACATCCACTGGTTCGCCCTTATCTATTTTACCAGTTACATCCTCAAAATTCCAGTACATTAGTCAAGCACGATTTACCTTTTGTAAATCCATGTTGACTTTGTCCGATCCTGTCACTGCTTTCCAAGTGCTCTGCTATTCCATCTTTTATAATGGATTCTAGCATTTTCCCTACTACCGATGTCAGGCTTACCGGTCTATAATTCCCCGCTTTTTCTCTACCACCTTTTTGGAATAGTGGGGTAACATTAGCTACCCTCCAATCCATGGGTACTGTTCCAGAGTCTATCGAGTTCTGGAAGATGACCAGCAATGCATCTACTATTTCTAGGGCCACTTCCTTACGTACCCTAGGATGTAGATTATCAGGCCCTGGGGATTTATCGGCCTTCAGTCCCATCAATTTTCCCAACACCATTTCCCTACAAATACTGATTTCTTTCAGTGCCACCCTTTCATCAGACCCTATGTTCCCTGGCATCTCTGGGGGGTTATTTGTGTCCTCCTTTGTGAAGACAGAACCAAAATATGTATTTAGTTGGTCTGGTGCGGGATGGTGTCGTGTTATCCGAATTTCGTGTTTCCCATATGAATCTAAATGGATGTGGGAGATTGATGCAATTTTAACTCAATTGGCCAATTGATTTCCAACGTGTGGGAAGCCTTTGCAAAGGGATTTTACATGACTGAAAGTTCCCTCCAATGACGTCATTATTGCTGCTGCATTTAAGGTCTGCAACAAGCCTTGCTTCTTCTGCAGACTGCCAACCTTTTGCCCTTTCATGCTAGAGGGACCTGGAAGCAGAATCACCATCGAGACACCTAGGTCTGCTCCCATGTTTGATGATGTGGCCCTGCAAGCTTTAGTTGAGGGAGCAGGAGCTCAAAGAGGTGCTCTTCTCTCCTTCAGGGAGGAAGAAGCCTCCCCAGCAGACCAAGGCTGTGTGGATCCAGGTGGCAGAGGTCGTCAACTCATTATCAGTACCCCGCAGAACCTGGATTCAGTGCAGGAAGAGATTTCATGACCTTCTGCGCACTGGAAAAGTGAGTATGGATTTCCCATCACTCTCAATCTGAACCCCATTGCCTTTCCTCACCAGCACTCAGCTTTAGCAATCTCTTCCTCCACATCCCATTTGACACTGACATCCATGCACCCTTATCCATTCCCTTTCTCTCTATGGTCACATTCACATCACTATTCGGCTATGCAGCCCTCACACTCCCCATCACTCTGATGCTTTGAACACAACTGACAACACACAGGGAGGGCCCTTGGTCTTGCCACCTCACTCCATCTTTGTCTCCTTCTAAGTATCTATGCTATGGAATCTCTACACTCACTCCTTCATTCTCACTCAACCTCCACTTGTCTCTCTCATTGCAGGAAAAGAGAGCTCACAATAAGCGAGAAAGAGCGAGGACAGGAGGAGGGCCACCCTCACTAGCCCACCTCACCCCCTGGGAGGAGGCGGTCCTGAAGATCGTAGGAGTGGAGGAAGATGCGCAAGTGGGGGACGGACAGACGGGTGCATCACAGCAAGCTGGTGACAGAATAGTTTTCCATTGACACTGCATGAGTCGCTGATAATGATTGACGTTCTAACAGATGGACTTATGATCATCTGCAATATGCAATGTGCATGTAACCTTGGCCTCACATCTCCGACTCTTTCCTTTGCTGCCCCACAGGACCATCGCAAGCAGCTGTCCCCACTAGCCAGGATGAACAGCCTGAGCAGCCAGGCTCCTCAGAGGAAGCTGCAACCTCTGAGGGCACAGCATCGGCAGAATGCAGCGCACCCAGCACCAGCGCAGACACTCACACCTCGGTGGGACCTTCGGGACACAGTAGTGTTGTCACCTGGTATATCACAGCTCACAAGTGAGCATCAGCAGATTGTGGAGACAGGGACAGCAGTGGAACGTGCTAGTCAGAGGGCGCAGGACTCTGCCAGCTCGGCTCAGCTGCATGTCGACCCTCTGCCTCTGTGTCCATCCATAAGATCAGCGGGGCAGGAACTCCAGGAACAGATGCAGGAGTCTCTGGCAGGTTTTGTCTCCAGGGTCGATGCGAGTGTGGAGTGAATGCAGGAGTCCATAGCGAACATGAGCAGAACCTTTGTGGAGTCATTGGCTCATCAACGCATCACCATGGAAAGGATGACAACCTCCATGGAGGAGATAAGTCGCCAGAATGCAGAAAACATGGTGAGTGTTCATAATAGAATGACATCTCTGGAGGAGCGATGGTCATCTATTGAACAGAGAAACCAGACCTTCATGGAAGTCCTTCTGAGTAGGACTGCCAGTGCAGAAACCGGTCCCCATGGCTCCCTGATGTGCAGCATGGTGCTCTCAAGCCACTTCCAAGCGCTGGCCCCATCTGGCCTGTGCAGCTTCAGGTGGGTGAGCAGCAGCCTGGCGCTCCTGCTGTTGTTCCTGGTTCTGCTGGTGCTGCAGCTGGTGGTCGAGCTCATCTAATGCCCAGAAAGGAAGGAAATAAATGGCTCCCATGCTTCTGGTATATGCCTCCATTGAGGAAGCGCTGAGTGAAGGTGACGAGAGGGGTTTCCCCAGGAGGCCACACTGGAGATGGGTGAGAGGCTCCAACCTTGCACAGGTGTGGTTAAGACTTCTAAAAGTTGCCCCAGACCTGAGACCACCAAGTCTTGCCACCTGCAAATCATGGCTGTTCAAATCTCCTCTTTAATGGTTTACCTGCAGTTGATAGTCACCAATGCAATAGTGCTCCCGCCAGGTTTCACATTCGTGATTCCCACCAGGCGTGTTTTACGTGGAAAAAGGGTTAAAGTTGCAAGGGCCTATTAAAGTAGGATTATAGAGGCCATTTAGTGGTAATTAAGGGGCTTAAAGACCAGGCCCGCCTGTTGGATGCAGGACAGAGTCGGGACCATCAGACACGCCAGAGTTAAAATTGCTTGGAGTCAGGAACCAGGCGGAGGGGGGGGGGGTCACGCCCACCATTTTGTGATTTTAACCCCCCCCCCCCCCCCCGCCTCACGGCCCAATGAAAATCAAAGCCGATGTTCCCAAACGCACCCTCACCTTGAACCGATAAAATCTTTCCTTTCTTGAGTCCACAGTAGCCATCATAACATTGTGAACATGCATAGATGTGTTTTCAGAACTAGCGTCCAAGAGGTCTATGGGGGAGCAGTGCCCAATAACAAATATAACGTGGGACTGCAATGCATGGAAGTTTTTAGCATAACTTTCTTTCAATTAGATATGTATGGCAATAGGGGTTTTAGAAGCATGATACGTGCCATTGGCTAGACAGCGGTATTTAATTGGTAGCAAGGTATTAAAGTCATCTATTCAGATGAACAATAAACAGATGAATCCCACAAACCTACTGCTGAAGTATACGAATAGCGAATTGTAACTAGAGGGTAGAAATAAATATGTGGAGGAAGTGGGATTTTTTTTTAAATGCACAAATGGGCATTTTTATAATTTATAGCCATAATATAAACTTGTTACATAAAGAAGCTATTCAGAATTCTTTAAATCTGTCATATCTCCATTACAAGTTTATATTTTCATATGCGAGACTGGAAATGAAGCACAAAGAGATGAAGTTGTGGCCAGCCAGTTTCCTTTAGAATTTTGCCTCAATCAGCAAATATACATTGCTAGCTACGGTGTTAACACCATAATCGTTCCAAACAGAAGATATGCTCGCTTGTGCCAGATTTCATTTTGTCTTAAGCATGGAAACTGGAGTAAACCATCAGGTTGCATCACTGAATTGTCACATTTTTATTTTGAAAATAGTAAGGGTCATGAATGTAATATAATCACAAATATCTGACAAAAAAGAGGCAACACTTCATCCTGTTTGCATTTCTTAAGTATTTATCACTGTTGCTCATGCAGCAAGTATTCAATGCCCACTGCCAACTCTGTGATTAAGTGCTACTCTAGGATTTGGCCCTCAAGCTTCTTGTGGTCCCTCAGGCAGTTGCTGGCTTCCCTATTTATAAATGAATTCCCACATGACGCAAGTTGCTGATGAAAAATCCAGCTGTTTTATGCTATTTCATAGATCACAATGATGGAGAGAAAAATGAAATCTTGGGAGCCTTATAATTTTGTAGCTTTGACTTCCTTTTCCTAGTTATGGTTCCCGTGCAATTTTCCCCAGTGGGGATTTGTTACTCTGATTAAAACCCACAAGGAAGCAACACAGGTGCAGCCTGGTCGCTAAACTACATTTTGTTTAATTTTTTTAAAATCTGCAGCTGTTTTGCAATCGTCATGCATCAAGGTAGCTCATATGTACGGCATACACATTGCATTCCAATATCAGTACAGATTATGTTATGCATGGCGCAGTTTAGTGTATGGTGTCAAGCAATAAGTGATATGTGGCTGAACCTGGCAATCTGTGTCAATTTGTATTGTGGTTGCCTTGGGAGGTGGGATGGGGACTGTTTGCCCATTGTCCCGTGGTTACCATCGCAACAAAGGGTTGATAGCCAGGCGACAATAACTCCACTCATAATTCCAGGTGCGAGTGGTTTTTATAATAATCTTTAATACATTGACCGATAATGGTCTGCCATGTTATATTAAATTACATGCAAATAATAAAACCTGGTTCCCAGGCTCCAACTACCAAGAAAATGCTCCCGACCGCAAGATGAAAACACAGCCCGGTTCCCAGGCCGTGCAGCTCTTGACCAGCTTAAGAATCATAGAATCATGGAAACTTACAGCACAGAAGGAACCCATTCCGCCCGTCGTGCCTGTGCTGGCTCTTTGAACGAGCAGTTGTGCTTAGTCCCACATCCCTGCTTTCTGTCCGTAACCCTGTAAGTTCCTCATCCTCAAGTTTTAAAATTATTTATGTAATTAGCTTCCACTACCTTTTCAAGTAGAGTGTTGCAGATCCGGACAGCACTGTGAAAAAAATTCACCTCATCTCCCGCCTAGGTCATTTGCCAATGATTTTGAATTTATGACCTCTGGTTATTGACTCACTCGCCAGAGGGAATCATTTTTCTCTATCTACTCTAGCAAAACCTCTCATCATCTTGAAAACCTCTATTAGGTCACCACTTAGCATTCTCTGTTTCAAGGAGATCAGTCCTAACTTTTCCATCCTCCTTATAATTGAAGTCCCTCATCCCTGGTAACATCCTGGTAAACATAGAAAAATAGGAGCAGAGTAGGCATCACTATCTACTACTTTGCCAAGTTCGTACCATCTGCAAACTTAATAATGCTGCTCCCTACATCAGAGTCTCGGTAGTTTATAAAAATTGAACAGCAATGGACCCAAAACTGACCACTGGGGAACACCACTGCAAACCACCTCCCAGTCTGAAAAACATGCATCCACCACCACCCTCTGCTTCCTGTCACTGAGCCAATTCCTTAATTCCATGGGTTCCATCTTCTTAATAAGCCTCCTATGTGACACTTTCTCAAATGTCTTCCAAAAAGGTCCATATATACATTTACTGGACTACCTTGATCAACTTTCTCTGTTACCTCATCAAAGAATTCAATCAAGTTAGTTGGACACAATTTGTCTTTAACAAATCCATACATGCTCTCCTTGATTAACCCACGCCTTTCCAAATGAAAGTTTATTTTGTCCCTGGTAATGGTTTCCAATAACTTCCACACCACCGATGTTAGGCTGACTGGCCTGTAGTGTCCTGGTTTATTCCTCTCCCCTTTCTTGAACAGTGGTATAACATTAGCAACCCTCCAGTCCTCCGGCACTACTCCTGTATTCAATGAGAATGCTCTGCTCTTGGGGAGGGAAATGGGTTCCATTCTCATACTATAATACAACCTTGGGCTGTGCCGATGCAATACGTAGTTGCACGTTTTGCTGAGGCCACGTTTTTAGGTGTTTACTCAGTTTATAAGCTTTTCAACCTTTGCTCCTATTCTACAAGCTCTGTTTATATTAAGTGCATAGGCCAATCTCTATCTTTAACTGTGGTATTGGTATCTTGGCAACTAGTCAAGGTATGAGCCTTTTCTTAACCTGGGTGTTTATCATTCTCTTGTCCTTACTCTTCCAAACTGTCGGCTGTTCCTAGATAGAGACACTAGATTTTCCTTTCCTCCACTATTGCTCAACACTAGAAATGCTAAGGGAAAGGATGCTGGGATACCTTGACCATTTAAAATCATCTTAAAATATTCTAACAGGGTCATTGGGGGAAAGGTTGGGAGATATTTTGTTAACAGACTGTTGTCTCTGACTCTCTTGCCCTCCTGCTGAGTTGGCGTGGAGGGTAATGGTCATGCTGTGGTTTGTCACAGGCAGGAGCTCAAAAAAATAGGAGATCGAACCTTCAGGAAATTCTCAGCCTCAGAGTACTTTTACACATTTATATGATCTATAATTGTCAACTACAATAAATTGACAAGCACTTAATTAATAGACAAAATGTGAGGCCACTACCTCAGTGCTACATATATGCTGCCTAAACTGAGTCTTTGGACTTTTAACTAACATTGAATGTATAACTGATACTTCTACAAAATGTACAATATACTGACTATTCCAGGAGTATGTTTTATTCATTTACTTCTTTAGAATACCTAGTGTGCCCTTTGCCAGTTATAGGAGTAATTTCTACACAACAGTAAAAAATGAACACTGCATAACATTCCTGCCCATATATTGCAGATCTGCATTTAAAATAAAAAGGACCCATGAAATAAAAAGGCACATTGTATTAAAAGGTTATTGTATAACAATGTTTTATACCACTACTGTGTTTGTTGTTTACTGTTATGTCATACAAGTACAGAACCACAAAAGATGGTGACTGACTATTATGCTTAGTGAGAAATGGGATGTTTTTCCAGAAGACTGCAGTCACTGAAGGTTTGAACAGGATAATCTTTTTGGTAACATATAACTGCCTTGGCTTCACAATCCTTCCACACTTCAAAGTCAACCCTCAGTACTCTGACGTTCCTGATTCTACAGATTTGACGCTGGACTTGGAACCCTGGAACCAAATCAGACTAAAAAGTACAATGACAAATGGTCAAGTAAACACTAACCTCTATATTGTCTGGTTGGTTTAAAAAAAAGTCCATCAGGTCAATCACTGTAATCTAGCCAAAAATTATTTGTAGCAAAAGTAGGTCAAGATTCTACAATGATTCTATCAGTCAATGAAAATTAAGAGAGGTGTGGTGTAAAGTTCAAAAATCGATGACCTGCTGTCCAAGCCCTGCTACAGTGCTCCAAGCATGCAGAGTAGGAGGCTGATAAATTAAAGGATTCTCCACAAAAGTTCTAACTCCAATGCAAAATATCTAGAATTTCATTTAGAGTACTGGATACTTCAATCAGAGTTTCTGAATTGAGCAAACACTGAAATATCTTTCCATAGCTTGTACTTGTCACTGTCAAAATAAATTAAATTCTCTCAATCAATTTTTGTTTACTTTGCATTTCCATTATCCATTCATTTTTCCCCCTCTTCGTCTCTGCAGTTTCATATTTTTTACTTCCATTGTGTAAAATCACAATCAAAAACAACTCACTTTCGAGGTCGTAACCAAGGCTTATGTTAAACACGACAAATGAGAGATCGGGCAGAATATTTGAGATGGTGTCAAAACAAAAGACGGTTAAACAAAAACAAAAGCCATAAAGAGGGACAACCACTAAATATAAGAAAAGAGTATATACAAATTATATGAATGTATATTTATACACTCAGGGATATATCTGTTTATACACTGTATGGGTAGATCTGTATTTATGTGTTCAACCATGAATGTTTTTCGATGCTTTGGCACCATAAGATGTACCTTGTCATGCCAATAAAGCGATTTGAATTGAATTGAATTATTGATCATTTTCGACGTATGATTGTATTTTGGAATAGTGTTATGAACAGCATGCAACAGTGATCTACTATTACAATTAAATTTGGAAAGTAAACATGGAGGTCAATTTATTGGAAGTGAAAAACTGCTTGAAAGCTATAGAAAATACCATCAGTAGAAGATTAATCTAATAGCTCCAGTTCTCTGGCTACTTTGTTAAACTTGGTCAGTGAAGTGCTGATAAGATGCCTTTGCAAAGCAACTGGCTATGGACGACTCAAAACTTGTGAACTCAGAAATGCAAGCCTTTTAGTTTACCAACAAACTACTGATGTGTTCAAAATAAATTGATTTAGTAAAGCCCAAAATCAGTATTCATTGCTGCTTCTTGCCACTATTTTCTCTGGTAATGAAAGTCTGGAAACACTGTATAAGTAGAAAGATTGCATCTTCATAGCGTGACTGCTGTTGCTGTATTATGTAAAGTTACGGTAAAATAGTATGGAAGAAAACATTATGTAATATGATATGGAAGAAAACCAAGGAGAAATAAAAATCACTAATTAAGGTTTCCAAGCGTAGTACTAAAACATCAATGGTCTATGTGACTGATCAATTTCTTAAATTTTGGGTGCTTTTTCATTGCAGTAGTATAGCCCTAAATCGGATTAAAATTAAGTATATTGGAAAACCCTTGGCAGCAAATAAACTAATCTGAACAATGGAACAGAATATGGCAATAAAAATATTTTCATTTCAAAGCAAAATGAATAAATTCAACTTGAAGAACTCAATCTGATTACCCAACTTAACAGGAAATAGGGGAACAGAAATATTTCTGGGAGCAGAGAAAAGAGATAGGCCATAGACCAGTGAAAATACCTCAGTCCAATCTGAAAAATCTGCAGTCCCTCGGAATGGTAATGTGATACTCCAAATGATACTGTCCCTCAGAATCAGGAGATAACACCTAAACAGTTTTGTATCATGTCCAAAAGTATGTGATTTTTAAAGAGTACAGCACCCTGGATCCCTATTCTTACATGTGGTAAGAATGGTTTACTACTACCAAACAAGCGCATACTTTTTAGTGCTGCTGCCGAATGCAAATGCCAGCTTTGGTAACTAGTTCAATGGAATAAGACTCAACTACTGCGACAAACCGAGCGCTGTTTGCACCTTCAAGTCAAAGATGAAGGCAGTTTTGTTTTATTAAATATGACCAGAAAATATTGCTGCACAAACATCTTTTAAACTAGAATTGTGAGCATTTCCCACACAAAAAATCTCTACCCATTCCCACAAAAGCTTTTGAGATTGTGGAACTCTTTCAAAATGGAGTCAAACTGTCAGAAGTACATACAGACAATAATACTGCAATAAAAGGGAAAATTTTCAAACTGCTTTTGTGCTTCAACCTTCAGTCCTCACAAGCACATCTTTATCAACATGCTTTTTATGCCAGCAATGAACAGTTGAGCATAGCAAAAATCTGGTACCTCAAATAGAAAAATCCCATATATAAAATTTTAAAATACACACACACACGTTCGATGAGAGGGAGAAGACATGAAAATTTAAAAATCAAAACGTCTATAATGGAGATCTAAATTTAGTGGAGTCATAAAATGTACACAGCTTCCAACTCACCAAATATCAGAACTAAAAGCACAATGACAAAAAACCCATCAGTTTACAGAAAGTTAGGTATCAGGCAGGCTACAGGTATCAATTTTAGAACCATACATACTCTAAATGCTGTGTCCCCAGTACTCTTAGGTTCCGTTAAAATACTCGATTCTGGTCAATTTAAATACTTTTTCTTTTTAACTTCACGATTGCTAGATTTTTAATCTAAAATAATTATTATTTTTTTTTTTTTAAGTTGCCATTTTTATTTAACCACATCTAGCATATCAACCAGACCATCAATTCCCCAAAAGCTAACACATCAGTCACTCTCCCTCTTCATAGTGACCTTCTCTTCCCTCTGCATCCCCCACACCAACATCTACGGTGGCGTTCTCAGAAGGAGGCAGAATAGAATTGTCCACTCAGCATTTTTGCCTGAAAATGCAGACTTCAGTTTCATCTCTTGCTGGGCGACAATGGGAATGTTCATGGAACTTCCTCCTCTTGTTAGATGTCTAGTTGCTCACCACCAATTTTAACTGGATGTGGTGCGGCTAGAGATTTTCTCTGATCCTTTGGCTGTTGGACTGCTTAACTCTGCCTATGGCCAGCTGCTTTCAACGTATAGTATGCTGTTGCAACTTCACTAGGTCGGTACCTCATTCTATGGTATGCCTGGTGCTACTCCTTGCATACCCTTCTACAGTGCCCGCCGAGCTAGAGTTGGTCTTCCAATCTGATGTTAATCGAGGATCAAGGAGTGAGGGACTTGAAAATTCTTCCCTTCTCCCAACCCCATTTGGGTCCAATTATCCCTCACGCTCTAACCTGGTTTGATCTGAATGCTGCATTTGGTCTGACCTCCCCGTATGCAATACCATGAGAGATTAACATAGAAACATAGAAGATAGGAGCAGGAGTAGGCCATTCGGCCCCTCGAGCCTGCTCCGCCATTCAATGAGATCATGGCTGATCATCCAAATTCAGTACCCTGTCCCTGCCTTCTCCCCATATCCCTTGATCCCTTTAGCCTTAAGAAATATATCCAACTCCTTCTTGAATATATTTAATGAACTGGCCTCCACCGCCCTCTGTGGCAGAGAATTCCACAGATTCACCACTCTCATTTCAGTCCTAAATGGCTTGCCCCTTATCCTTAGACTATGACCCCTGGTTCTGGACTCCCCGACCATCGGAAACATCCTTCCTGCATCTAGTCTGTCCAGGCCTGACAGAATTTTATAGGTTTCGATGAGATCCCCTCTCAATCTTCTAAACTCGTGAGTATAAGCCCAATCGACCCAATCTCTCCTCATACGTCATTCCTGCCATCCCAGGTATCAGCCTGATGAATCTTCGCTGCACTCCTTCCATGGCAAGAACGTCCTTCCTCAGATAAGGCGACCAAAACTGCACACAATACTCAAGGTGCGGTCTCACCAAGGCCCTGTGCAAGTGCAGCAAGACATCCTTGTTCCTGTACTCGAACCCTCTTGCTACGAAGGCCAACATACCATTTGCCTTCTTAACCGCCTGCTGCACCTGCATGCTTACCTTCAGCGACTGGTGCACAAGAACACCCAGGTCTCTTTGCACTTCCCCTTCCACCCAGGTCTCTTTGCACTTCCCCTTCTCCCACTCTATTGCCATTCAAATAATCTGCCTTCCTGTTTTTGCCACCAAAAGTGGATAACCTCACATTTATCCACATTATAGTGCATTTGCCATGTTTCTGCCCAATCACCCAACCTGTCCAAATCGTACTGGAGTTTCACGACATCCTCCTCACAGCATACCCTCCCACCCAGCTTTGTGTCGTCTGCAAATTTGGAGATATTACATCCAATTCCCTCGTCCAGATCATTAATATATATTGTGAACAGCTGGGGTCCTAGGACCGATCCTTGTGGTACCCCACTAGTCACTGCCTGCCACTCGGAAAATGACCCGTTTACTCCAACTCTCTGCTTTCTATCCGCCATCTCTATCTCTATCCAAGCCAATACCTTGCCCCCAGTCCCATGTGCCTTAACTACGTGCCTAATAAAATATGCCAGTAACCCAGCAATTGGCAATTAAGTCTATAGCTTTAATTTGGAAATTCAAATAGCGTGCAACAACTGGCTTAACGAAAAACAATTGTGCCTGACATTGCATATAACGAAAAAAACAAGAATGGTCTGTAATTTGCAGTCAGCGGCGAAGCAAAGACACTTGCCGCTGGCCCCGAAGTAAGCTTCCCACAAAGATCCCGCGATCTCTGTGGTGAGAAGTTTGGCTTCTCCGACGTTCAGTTGAGATCAGTGTAAGCTAATGGACAATCCCTAATGCAAGCTGCTGTGACGGCAACAAGCTGTCTAAGCAGCCAATCACAATGCAGAACTCTCTCAGACCGGGAACCCAGAAGTGAATAAGCTTCTTTTATTCTAACTTTTTAAAAATGTTAGAGAGCAAAACAAAGATTGGGGCTCTGACATGAGGAAAATGCAAGCCTGAAATAAAAATGAACAAACCTTTTCAAAACAAATTTAAATTAAGTTTCTTAAAATTTTGAATTTTTATTAAAATGGATAAATTTGACACTTCACAAAATTAAAATTTGTTTTCCAAGGCCATAACGTTTGTTTAGTAGCCAATACTCTGTTAAAACCCCAGTTACGCCTAATCCAACAAGGCCTAACTTTTAATGGGATATTTAACAGCAATATTACTGCGGAAAAGCCCAAGCTTGTCAGTTTCACTGATTTCTGGCTGGGGGTGGGTGGAGGGCCACAGCGCAGCCAGTGTTTGAGCAGTGAATGACTGACCGCAACTTCAGGATTTCCACGTTAGGGTGCTCTTGCGCTAAATCCTAAAGTTGCGGTCAGTTTCAAAGCGGTATTAACAGCAAATGCAGACAGTTCACAGTTATTACCCACTGCAAATTCCAGGCCAATATTTTTGAAAAAATTCAGCATCCAAAGTGTTGTCAAAACCGTGGACCAGCACAAAACACTCCCAACACTATAACCATTTACAGCAAATTGCATTTCAAACCATTAATTATGTCGTCAACCAGAACTTCCAAAGTAGAGATTGCAATGCTACCACATAAACATCAACTGTAGGTTTAAAAAGCAAGCACAGAAACAGAATGCCAAGTTATCATTGCCATTACATTTGAAGCAAAACTGTAAATGCTGGAACAGTGGTTTCAAAATCTTGTCATGGTAAACTATATCATAACGGTAAGTTTATGTAAAACTTTGTCCGAAGATAACAAGTTTATATAAGCCAAGGAACTGAACCTTTTACAAAAAAAAAACTGCTTTTTGGCATTGGAAAGGTAAATATTGATTTTAAGACAGCTTTTTGAACTTCAAGAGAAATGAAACAACAGATGGCATGTAACCTCTAAATAATGCAAGTGCCAAACAATTAAGAAAAAATTAATCTAATACAGTGCGTTCCTCAGCAAATACAAGATATGGTATTGAGTTTCAAATTGGTAAAGAACGTTCTTTCTTCACCTTCAAGTTGCTGTAAGCAAATGTTCATTTATACGGACTATAGATCCTATATAGATACACAGCAACATTTAATATTTTACCATTTATTAATAGATTACATGTGGTCACACACCATACAATTTATCAAGTAGTAGGTTTTAAGCAGCCAAAAAGATAATTTTGGACAATTAAGATTTAATAATTGTCAAATCTAAGAGATCTTCCCACAACAAAGCATCTACTATGCACAAGTTCCTAAAATGAAAATACATCAACTGAGTTTGGGATCAACTGAATTTTATGGTCCTAACTTCTGCAACTTTTCTTTATGATTATTATTAGTTATAGATTAGGTGGCAGCCAGAGATAACAGCAACAAGAAAATGGGCCAGAAATTCGTGACCAAATGCATGAGTACGGTCTGGGTACTCACGCATCTGGCCGTTGGAAATGCCAGCGTTCAGCATGCACAGCGCATGCGGGGAACGCCGGCATTTCCAGACCTCGGAACAAAGGGGTTCATAGGCACAGCGCGTGCGACTGCACAGGCAGCGCTTGCGCAGTGAACTTCATCGATTTCATTCATGGATTCAGTGAGGGTAAGTCCTTACAAGTTACACTTGAAAAAAGCATGTGTAAAGTTGTTCCAAGGCTGCGGAGGAAGATATATTTTATCGTGGAGCTTCTGAAAGACAATATTTTTGTTTGGGAAAGGGAGGGAAGTTATTTTAAGAAATTTTAAGTAAGTTTTAAAGTTTAAATTTTTTTTTTTTTTTTTATAAACGGGTTTTCAGAACGGTAGGTAGAAGGAGCAATTGTGGCTGTGTGAATTGAATGTGAAAATGAGTGTTCTAAAATGAGTAATGTAACATTTCCAGCACTTTTAAGAAAGAAACTTTTCATCAGTAATAAGTAATTATGTATGTATGTCTGCATATAGTCCTTTACGTATATGTATGTATGTTTTATATTCCTTTACTTGTGTATGAATGTATGTTTTTAATTATGATTTTCCAATAAGTTACTTTCTCTGAAAGTCATAATTAAATAATACATTCATACACATAAGTAAAGGAATATATACATAACACGCAAAGGAATATATACAGACATACATACTTTCAGAAGCTCCACGATAAGAAATATCTTCCTCCGCAGCCTCTGTACCCATGCTTTTTTCATGTGTAAGTTGTAAGGACTTGACCTCACTGAAAGCATGAATGAAAGCGGCGAATTTTACTGTGCACGCGCTGCCTGTGCAGTCGCACGCGTTCTGCCTCTGAACCCCTTCGTTCAGAGGACAGGAAATGCCGGTTTTCCCCACATGCACTGTGCATGCTGAAAACCGGCATTTCCTCTGGCCAGACGCGTAACTACCCCGACCGTACTCGCGCATTTGGAAGGGAATTACTGGGCCAACATTTTACATGTCAATAAAATGAAAAATTTAACAATTGCACGATTTGCCCCCTCGCATCTGCGACTGAGGGTCCAAGGAGGTGCATTGCGCAAGAGGTCATCGTCGTACGTATCCCCACACTGTTCCCTTTCGGGAACTGTATGAAGTGGTGGAAGGATTTATGGCCGTGATTAACGCTCATTCCGTGACCGTAACCATCTTTGAACCAGCCATTAGGGTGGTTAGTCCTATGGTGTGAGGGTTTTACGGGCTCCCACAACCCATCTGGGGGGGGGGGGCCCACCCACACCCACGGACGCAAGTATCCCGCTGGATGTCCACCCAAAATTTATAGTTGGAGCTCCGACTCCACTTGCCGGGACTGTCTGGAGTGGGGTTCGAAACCCTACTCCTTCTGGCCCA
Organism: Somniosus microcephalus; assembly: GCF_052327205.1. Lineage (NCBI taxonomy): Eukaryota > Metazoa > Chordata > Chondrichthyes > Squaliformes > Somniosidae > Somniosus > Somniosus microcephalus. The sequence goes on along the minus strand of NC_140987.1, from coordinate 291,123,315 downwards.
GCGGCGGGGATGCTTACTGCTATGCAAAAGGCCCACTCCGCACAAAAGGTGACACCCATACGTTTCCTGCGCCTTTTCCCTCCCAGTGACTGGAGCCCTATGCTGCCACTTGAAAGACCAAGCTATCATCTGCCCTTTTTGCGGCGCCTTTGACTTCTCATTACCAATGATGAGCAGGCGCTGCGCCTCCACCTCCTTGAGGAGATTGCTGAGGTCATCATCAGTTCAATTGTGAGTTCTTTTAATGCCGTGAATTGTGCTCATTCCAGCCATTTCACGTTGCTAATCGGATTGGGCCTTTGGCATAGCGGTAGGATCCCCGCCGCTGGGCCAGATCAGGGTAGGGTTTCGAACCCCGCTCCAGACAGTCCCGGCAAGTGGAGTTGGAGCTCCGGCTCTAAATTCTGGGTTGACATCCAGTGGGATATTTGCGTCCGTGGGTGTGGGTGGCCCCCCCTCCTTGTATAGCTTGTGGGAGCCCGTAAAACCCTCCCGCCATAGGACTAACCGCCCTAATGGCTGGTTCAAAGATGGTTACGGTCACGGAATGAGCATTAATCATGGCCATAAATCCTTCCACCACTTCATACAGTTCCCCAAAGGGAACAGTGTGAAGACACGTATGACGACGACATTGCTAAATAAATAAATGGAATTAAAAAAAACTTTTAGGGCTTTTAAAAGTCTTTAAATTGCTTTAATTCTGTTTAAAACTACTTCAGATTCTTCAAAATAATGTAAACCTTTTTAAAAGTTTATAAAAGTTACCAAAAGCTTCAAAAAACTTCCAAAAACCTATTTAAACTGCTGCTTTGCATGTAAAAATGCTTAGCAGCTTGGCAGAAACATTGGGGGCGTGTCCTGTTAAACTGAGACCTCAAGGGGCGTGTCTCAGTTGCACAGCGCGCTCCAGGCTTCGCGCTGGCTGCACTCCTGGGCGGCGTGACGTCAAACGCTGCCCGGGATTCTTCAGATTCAAAATGGAATTCCAGGCGTCCCTGGAGGTGATCGGCAGGCGCGTCGGGTAAGTGCAAATCGGGACCTTGCACGCGCGACAAGCCCCGTTCACGAATTTCTGGCCCATTATATCTTAATATTGACCTTAGTGGTTCTTTAGAGCACAGGAAGACCTGGTGAAATTATACTGGATATCATCAGTGATAGATTATCAATTATCAAATAAATAGTCCATTAACTCAGCAAGTGACCATGAAATCTATAATCAAACTCTGCATGCAAACAAAGTAGGTGCCTAGGGAAGAGTTCAACAGAGTGTAGAAAGGGTTCAATGCTGGTTACCCTGATATAGAAAGTGGAGGTGCAACGAGAATAGTTTTTGTGCTGTTGCTCCAGTCATAATCTTGTACACAAACTGGCATAAGTTTTAAGAGTTGGTAAGGATGGACACTGGCATAGACTAGCCTGATGCCAACCAGTCCACTGACCTTTGGGCTGTACTAAATAAAATAAATAAGTTGTTCTTTGTATCTGGCCAAACGAGAGTATCCAACAGAAAGACAAAGAAAGAAGAGGAAAAGAAACTTGCAATCATTTAGCACTTTTCACGACCTTTACAGCCAATGAAGAACTTTTTGAAGTGTAGTCACTGTTGTAACGTAGAAAACGTGGCAGCCAATTTGCGCACAGCAAGGTCCCACAAACAGCAATGAAATAATGACCAAGTTTTAGTGATGTTGGTTGAGGGATAAATATTGGCTAGGACACTGGGAATAACTCCCCTGCTCTTCTTCGAATGGTGCGATGGGATCTTTTTTACGTCTACTTGAGAGGGTAGATGGGGCTTCGGTTTAACGTCACATCCGAAAGATGGCACCTCCAACAGTGGAGCACTCCTTCAGTACTACACTGAAGTGTCAGCTTAGATTATGTGCTCAAGTCCCTGGAGTGGGACTTGAACCCACAACCTTCTGACTCAGCAGCTAGAGTGCTACTGCTAAGCCAAGGCGGACACCTTGTAAAAAAAATTACATTGGCAAAGACAAATAATGTCGAGCCTTTTTTGAGAATTCCCTTTCTCTATCAGCTCTTCCAGTTAGATATACGACTTGTTTTCTCCAACAATAAAGTCAGATGTGATTGCCAAATGAAGAGTATTTACAATCTTCCTGGAGTAGAAGCAAGTGAGCAACATCAAAGGCAATCTTTCTCAACAGAGGAAGTAACCTATTTTCTCCGTGCTGCAGATAGCACATCACTCTGCCTCCTGTTTGTATCTGCCTACAGTGATTTGGTTGTTACTTGTCATGATAGAGAATTAAATCATTCTTTAGAGGCGACACCACCAGCAAAGAAAATAGTCACTTTTGATGACACCACGTTATTGACAAACATGAGCAAACTTTTATTTTCATCTCACTGATTGTCTCTGAATTATCTAAAATGACAGACCGATCCAAGCCTAGTAGTGCTGACACAAGGAAGCTGTTAGTACATGTAAATTCTTACCCAGGTCCTAGTTACAGTCTATAGGATCTACACTCTACTGTTATAAATATAAATCTGGCTGTATGTACCTTAATTTCCCCTTTCCAATATGTTATCAATGGGCATAGCACAGTTGCTAAGTTTCTCGTCTTACTTCTTTTAAAAAGACAAAACACTTAAGATTAAGCTATGCTTTTGGCTTGCCATTGAGACAGCCATTATGCACCCTCACAAAATTCAAACATTGCTGTGTGGTTAGCATATTTCTCACACATGTTGCTAAATGACCAAGTAGGGAAGAAATGACCTTTTAAGAAACATTTTGGTCATTTAGGTTAACAATTCAAGATTTAACTAAAATGAAACTAAGCTTCACACAGAATCACACAGAAACCCCACAGTGCAGATAGAGGCCATTTCGGCCCATCGAGCCTGCACCGACACATATCCCACCCGATCCCCGTAACCCCTACACCAACACATATCCCACCCTATCCCCGTAACCCCACGTATTTAATCCCCCTAACACTAAGGGTCAATTTATCATAGCCAATCAACCTAACCCGCACATCTTTGGACTGTGGGAGGAAACCGGAACACCCGGAGGAAACCCAATGGCTGCTTGCTCTCACTTCAAGCAGAACAGTTGAATTTAGATAAAACATTGTATAATATAAACAAAATGCATTATTTTACTTAGGAAGAAACCTTTAATAAATCTGCACCAGTAAGACATATGCTTACAAACTCAGTGTTTCACTGCACTGGTGCCACAGGGCTCCTGGATTTAATTGAGATGCAAAGGGGTCAGGCAGATAAAAGAGAGAACAAAGAAAACTGGGAGAGAAAAAAGCCTCATTGATAAACTAGGAATTTTTTGCAGAGGGACATAGGTACAAGAGTAGGACATTCAGCCCTTCGAGCTTGTTCCACCATACAATTAGATCACGGCTGATCTGTACTCCAACTCCATTTAACTGCCTTTGATCCATACCCCTTGCCTAACAAAGATCTATCGATCTCGGTCTTAAAAATTTAAATTGAACCAGCTTTTCTTTGGGGGGGGGGGGGTGGTTGAATTCCAGATTTCCACTACCCTTTGCGTGAAAAAGTGCTTGCCAAGTGGCCAAGTTCCAACTTTAAGATTATGCCCCCTTGCTCTGGATTTCCCCAACAGAGGAAATAGTTTCTCTTCATCAATCCTATCAAATCACTTAATCATTTAAAATAGCTCAGTGAGATCACCCCTCAACCTTCTAAACTCAGGGGCATGCAAGCCACATTTATGCAGCTTATCCTCATAATTTAACCCTTTAAACCCTGGCATCATTCTGATGAATCTGCACTGTATCCCTTCCAAGGCCAATATAATTTTTCTGAGGTTCAGTGCCAAAACTGAACACAGTAGGCTGCATTTTACCAGCCTTGAGGTGGCGGGTTTGCAGACGGGACTGCTGGAAAAATTGGGAGCAGGAGGGGATACGAGCCAATTAATTGCCTGTTAACAGGTAGTTAACAGACATTTATTTCCCCATTTTGAGCCTGCTGATGCGGCCTTCCCGACAGCGGGAAACCCCTCCAGCGAGGCGAGCTGTGGGTCTGCTGCAGTGTAAGTGTGCAAATGACAGCTGCAGAGGTAGTGTGATGGGTGCAATGGTGCACAGGTAAGTATGACAGGTGAGAGAATGTAGTGAGAAATATTTTTATTCTGTTTATAGGTATCTGCAGGTGACAAGATTTGATGTTTCTGTGAAGCCTCATCTGATCGGAAGAATTGACAGATGGCTTCTGCAATCTCACATGCAGCTGCCATCTGTTTTCTCCTAAGGAGAGAGTCATTGGTGAGCCTGGGGACAAGGGCTCACCTTTGGGCAGTGTTTGACAGCACCTCAATGCTGTCAAACACTCTCAATTCATCGGTCAAAAAATTATGGGGCCTGTCCCTTTAAGAAAACCGGCAGATGAAGCGTCATGCACTGACGTCATCTGACACCGGCTTTCCCTTAATTGGCCGACAAACCCACAGGGTGGGCTTAACAAGGCCAATCAAGGGAAAATAGCGTCTATTCGTCAGACGTCGCTGGGGGCGGGACTAGAACCCGGAAGGCCCCCAACTCGCCTCGACAGGTAAAATCCAGCCCAGTACTCCAGATGGGCTCTGACCAAGGTCATTTACAACTGAAGCATCACTTCCTCACTTTTGAATTCCAAACCCCTTGAGATAAAGGCCAACATTCATAAGAACATAAGAAATAGGAGCAGGAGTAGGCCAATCGGCCCCTCGAGCCTGCTCCACCATTCAATAAGATCATGGCTGATCTGATCCTAACCTCAAATCTTCTATCACTCTGCATCCACCCGAACCCATGTGATCTCTCGGGATAGGCAAAAAACCAGATAAAAGACCCAATGGCCAATTTGAGAGAAAAAAATCTGGGAAATTCCTCTCCGACCCATCTAGGCGATCGAAATTCTTCCAGGAGATCACTCTGTCCCTATATTTTCTACAGTACTTACCTTCTGTAAAGGCGATCTCCACCCCAGCCAGTAACAGGAATAAAACCATCTCCTGAAATCTAACACAGAATTAGAACACAGTAGGAGCAGAACCAGGCTACACGGCCCCTGGGCCCACTCCACTACCCACAGGGCCATGACCATTCCGAACCTAGACTCATGTCCAATTTCCTGCCCGCTCCCCGTAACCCTTAATTCCCTTTACTTCCAGGAAACTATCTATTTCTGTTTTAAATTTATTTAATGATGTAGCTTCCACAGCTTTCTGGGGCAGCAAATTCCACAAACCTACCACCCTCTGAGTGAAGAAGTTTCTCCTCATCTCAGTTTTGAAAGAGCAGCCCCTTATTTTAAGATTATGCCCCCTAGTTCTAGTTTCACCCTTCATTGGGAACATCCTCACCGCATCCACCCGATCAAGCCCCTTCACAATCTTATATGTTTCAATAAGATCGCCTCTCATTCTTCTGAACTCCAATGAGTAGAGTCCCAATCTACTCAACCACTCCTCATATGACCACCCCCTCATCCCCGGGATTAACCGAGTGAACCTTCTTTGTACTGACTCGAGAGCAAGTATGTTTTTTCTTAAGTATGGACACCAAAACTGTATGCAGTATTCCAGGTGCGGTCTCACCAATACCTTGTACAACTGCAGCAATACCTCCCTGTTTTTATATTCCATCCCCCTAGCAATAAAAGCCAACATTCCATTGGCCTTCTCGATCACTTGCTGCACCTGCATACTAACTTTTTGAGTTTCATGCACCAGGATCCCCAGATCCCTTTGTACTACAGTACTTTCCAGTTTCTTGCCATTAAGATAATAACTTGCTCTATGATTTTTCCTGCCAAAGTGCATAACCTCACACTTTCCAGTATTGTATTCCATCTGCCAAATCTCTGCCCACTTACTTAGCCTGTCTATGTCCCTTTGCAGGTTTTTTATGTCCTCCTCACTCACTACTTTCCGTCCCATCTTTGTATCATCTGCAAACTTTGATATGTTACACTCGGTCCCCTCCTCCAAATCGTTAATATAGATTGTAAAGAGTTGGGGGCCCAGCACTGACCCCTGCGGAACACCACTAGTTACTGGTTGCCAATCTGAGAACGAACCATTTATCCCAACTCTCTGCTTTCTGTTAGAGAGCCAATCCTCCACCCACGCCAGAATATTACCCCCAATCCCGTGATTTTTTATCTTGAGCAATAATCTTTTGTGTGGCACCTTGTCAAATGCCTTTTGGAAGTCTAAATACACTACGTCCACTGGTTCCCCTTTATCCACCCTGTGTATGTTACTTCCTCAAAAAACTCCAGCAAATTTGTCAAACATGACTTCCCCTTCATGAAACCATGCTGAGTTTGTCCTATTAAATTATGTTTATCCAAATGTCCCGTTACTGTCTCCTTAATAATGGACTCCAACATTTTACCAACCACAGATGTTAGGCTAACAGGTCTATAGTTTCCAGCCTTCTGCCTACTACCCTTTTTAAATAAGGGTGTTACATTAGCAGTTTTCCAATCTGCCGGGACCTTTGCTGAGTCCAGGGAGTTTTGGAAAATTATTACCAATGCATCCACAATCCCTACCGCCACTTCCCTCAAGACCCTAGGATGCAAGCCATCAGGTCCAGGGGATTTATCCGCCTTGAGTCCCATTATTTTACCAAGTACCACTTCCTTAGTGATTTTAATCGTATTTAGTTCCTCCCCCCCTAGAGCCCCCTGTTTGTCCAGTGTTGGGATATTCTTAGTGTCCTCTACTGTAAAGACTGATACAAAATAATTGTTCAGTGTTTTTGCCATCTCCATGTTTCTATCAGCCTTTTTGATTACTTTTTGTACCTGTACATTAGCTTTTAGTGATTGGTGTACATGGACTTGCAATTCCCTTTGCTCCTCCAGTTCCTAGTCTCTTGCCATTTAGCAAATATTTTGATGTCATTCTTAGATCCAATATGGATTATCTCACACTTCACTGCATTGAATTCCAGTTTTGCCCACTCCTTTGCAACTTTCGGCTCCCATCTGCACAATTTACTGTGCCTCCTAACTTGGGTGTCATCTGCAAATTTGGATTTACACCTCTCTATTCTTTAAACCAAGTCATTGCTATATATAGTGAAAAATTGAGGCCCCCCGTACAGATCCCTTGGAAACACCTCTCGTCACATCCTGCCAATCAGAGTACTTTCCCTTCATCCCTACACTCTGTCTCCTACCTACCAACATATTACCTCCACTTTTATTTTTTCTAAAAGGCTTTTTTGTGTGACTGAGGTCGTATCTCAAGTATGAAACGCTGCATGTTTATTGCAACAGAATACGAAAACTCAGCAATCACTGTCTTCATAATTCACATTAATTTGGAAAGAAGATAATGGAGGAGGAGGAAGCTAAAATAAAAACTGCTGAGAAAAATAACCTGCAGTCATGTTGATGAATGACTACTAGTCTCTAACTAAGTACCATTATATGTGATGTCACCACAGTGTACTCAGTTCTGGCATGCACGCATTTTTCTATCGAATTATAGGGTGATGGGTTTTGTCAAAAAAAACTCTTGCCTCCAGTCAATGTTCAAACAAGAAGCGAAGAACTGCTACCTACATCAACAGTTTAGAAAGAGTCAGTGAATTCTCATTTTTGATAAACTGCGACGTCAATCACCACTGTAATTGATTTTACAGGTATGCCTGAACCAAGCCGCTTTTGCAAAATTACCATGCCTAGATTTTTATGAGAGAAAATAAGACGTTACCACTAAACTAGCATTTGTTTTTCAGAGTTAACTATGTTCACATAGTTTCTTCAATTACTTTCCACAGTGGCAGTGGAATATTTTTCAATCTTTGAATTTTTCAGTGTTTTAAATTCAGAATGCCTGCATAAAGAAACAATTGGAATTGAATTATCGTAGAACTTAATGCAATGCAGAAAATGTCACTTAAGGGCAAAATGTCTACACCTTAAAATCCAAACTCTGACGTATTCAGTGAAAAGTGAGGTTTTTTTTGGTGCATATTGAATGCAAGCTAATGGAAGTGACCCTTAAACCAATCCATATATAAAATGCAGTAATCCTTTAGCATTGGGGTCATCATTACAATACACCTTTTATTGACTTTGAAAAAGTTAGAACCATGCACTTTCACCTATTAAAAACATGGTACAATTGATCTCTTCAATAATAAGTGTGACTTCATCTCTGACCAGTCCACAGAGCAAACTAAAGCATCGAGTGCGTGTCTGTGACCACGCCTCAATATACTTCAAGTCAAGTTCAGCGATATTTCAAAGATTATCCTGTGGTCAAGTAGCAGATATGAAATTACAAAGAGGAAATTAGGCAATTAATGCAAACAGCTCCACAGTTTAACTGAGCTCTATTTCCATCGTTTACGAACTAAGGAAGTTTAGTCTACCACTTTTCTGCAGTTTTCACAGCTGAATTCTGACAAATGCGTAACCAGCTTACCAATAAACACTGTGCTTGGATCAAGATTTCTGTTATGGTAAATGAAGTATCATCCAGTGATATAATTTTCAAGTGCATGTGCTTATTAAAATGGTACTTCACTTTTAATTGGAAATCAATTCACAATCAGCAGCACAGAAAATCACAATTAGCTCAGTCTCCCAAAAATGCATAGAGTGCATAAAGGAAATTATAACCCAGGCTATATAGATTACGTATAACCTTTTAATTAATTTGCCTGAGTTGTAACTTACACTGGTCACCTAAGAGGAGACAACTGAAATTATGTTTGGTAACACATGGTCATGTCTCTCTCTTTGGACACCATGGCCTAGGCTTTCCAATTAGGGAGATCTTCAGAAAAGCAGGACTTTGGTCTGCCCCGTAATTGCCAGCTGTATTTTGGCCCCATAATAATTTATGGGTGGGAATCAGGTTCCCCAGCATTAGCCAGGAAATTTTGCCAAAGTGGGAGTGATGAGCTTGGGGGCCTGCTGCTACAAAAATTTCTGCTTAGAATCTCTACCTTTGCTGATGGGGCCTGAGCATTGCCATACTTTGAGAGCCCCTGCACAGACCTTTCTTCAATTGAAGCTGCCTTACTCCCATTAACATTTGATTTGCATGCATTTGCCCATATATGAGCGAATGCATTACACACTGGCAAGTCTGAGCTCTGGAAAAGTCTTGGTGGGAAGGCAGGGATGTGGCACAGCACCTCCCCCTCTGGCCCCATCTGCCCTAGCTCCCAGAAAACCAGCAGAATGTGACTCCCTGGCCATCGGGAACATCCTTCCTGCATCTAGTCTGTCTCGTCCTGTTAGAATTTTATAAGTTTCAATGAGATCCCCTCTCATTCTTCTAAACTCCAGCGAGTATAAGCACAATCGACCCAATCTCTCATGCGTCATTCCTGCCTCCCAGGTATCAGCCTGGTGAATCTTCGCTGCACTCCCTCCATGGCAAGAACATCCTTCCTCAGGTAAGGTGACCAAAACTGCACACAATACACAGTCCGTGTGGTGAAGGTACTCCCACAGTGCTGTTAGGGAGGAGTTCCAGGATATTGACTCAGTGACGATGAAGGAACAGCGATATACTTCCAAGTCAGGATGGCATGTGACTTGGAGGGGAACCTGGAGGTAGTGGTGTTCCCATGCGCCTGCTGCCCTTGTCCTTCTAGGTGGAAGAGGTCACTGGTTTGGGAAGTGCTGCCGCCGAAGAAGCCTTGGAGAGTTGCTGCAGTACATCTTGTAGAAAGTACACACTGCAGCCACGGTACGCCGGTGGTGGAGGGAGTGAATGTTTAAGGTGATGGATGGGGTGCCAATCAAGCAGGCTGCTTTGTCCTGGATGGTGTTGAGCTTCTGGAGTGTTGTTGCAGTGCAGTCATCCAGGCAAGTAGAGAGTATTCCATCACACTCCTGACTTGTGCCTTGTAGATGGTGGAAAGGAATGTATTAACAAGTGAAGCCAGGCAATTTGGGAGAATCTGCAGGCCCATCAGAGGAACTTAAAGCAGGCAAGCACTGGAGAGAGTATGATTTTCTGGGGAAAATGCACAGAGCAGTACCCGACCATTACCAAACTAATGATAATCTATTCCAGATAGACAACCACAAAGGCAAAAAGATGCTAATTTTCCATTCTCTTTACTACAACTGCTTGTTGATGTTGGCTGAATGGAAACTGGGGCCTCCACCTGAACCAAAGCATCTCACCTCCTGAGGCTTGGCAGAGAACAATAATCCTGCTCTTAATCAAACAGGCATTATAAGTTTCACACTCCATGTAATTTTCTCATTTTAATTAACCTGTTTATAATGACAATCAAAGGTACTCAAGGACATTGAAAAACAGCCAGAAAAATCCAGACAGCAATAAAGTTGTAGCATGTGCAATCTTTGCATCAAATCAATGCAACTTGTAGGATAGTCTTGCGGCTGAATATTTAAGGAATCCACTCATGAAGTCAGGGTAGAGAAGAAGCCTGTTCATCCCATGATATTTCCCTAGGGACATAGTAGTATCAATCCTTTCTGCTCCTCCTACATATTACAGTAGGAAGCATCAGTATCAATGCAGATTGGAGGCAATGAAAATGCAAAAAAAAGCAGGAACACGTCCATTGGTGTTATTTGCAAACTTGTTAGTTGCTTTGCATTTCAGATTATACAAGTTGGAAAATGTTGTGTCTGTGTATAATAAGACACAGACTGCAGGAGAACGGTATAACAGGTGTTTACTCAACGTGGCTCACACGGGAACTGATCTGTACAGATTACTACTCAGTGCTATATACAGGTGTGGTCACTGCCGGTACTGCAGTATACATGAGCTGTAAAAGATAGTTCCCCCCCTTAAAGGTATATACATTACAATTCCTCCCCTTTTAGATTAACAGTACCATAACACTAATTTAACAATTAAATATCAAACTAATTACAATTAACACTTTTAACATGCAACATTAGCTGAAAATAGTCTATTTATATATTCAGTCTTTGGGGAGGCTTCCTGATCCTTTCTGGATAGCGCCTTTCCCGAGTGTCTTGCTCTTGGTGCGGAGGCGATTCTGGCCCCATCGTCAGTTGGTTCATCAGCTTCCGATGCTACTGTTTCTGGGGTAGATGCGACCTGTACGTCGGGTTCAACACCAGGTACGTATGGGCGAGGCATGGGGTTGACTTGTTCCTGTGACTCTAGGATCTGGTCAGCATGGCGTCTCACGATGCTCTCCCCAAGGTCCACTGTGTACATTAGGGAGCCCTGCCGTGTGCATATCGTTCCTGGCTGCCATTTTTCTGTTCGGTAGTCGCGGGCCAAGACTGATTGCCCTACATTGAAGCTCCTTGTTGGCTTCTCATGGATGTGCTGGAATTGCTTACTCTCAACATCTCTTCGTATGTTTGGTCTGAGCAAATCCAGGCGAGATCTTAACCTTCGGTTAAAGAACATCAATTCTGGGGCCTGGTTGGTGACTGCATGTGTCACATTCCAGTAGGCGAACAGGAAATTGTCCACCTTTTGCTGCAGCGGAATGTTGTCATTGTACATAGCCTTTATTGCCTTCTTAAAGGTTTGTACGAACCTCTCAGCCAATCCATTTGTGGCTGGATGATACGGGGCGGATGTGTAATGCCTTACCCCATTCTTTTTCAAGAACCTCCGAAACTCTTCGGACACAAACTGTGGTCCGTTGTCGGAGCAAATCTGTTCTGGCAAGCCATTCCTGGCAAAAATGGTCCGTAGGACTGCAATAGTTTTCTCCGTGGTGGTGGAGGACATTTTGATGACCTCAGGCCATTTCGAGTGTGCATCCACGGCTATTAAAAACATTGAGTCCATGAATGGACCAGCAAAATCAATATGCACCCGTTGCCATGGAGATGAGGGCCACTCCCATGGGTGTAGAGGGGCCTGTGGTGGTGCATTTTGGACTTTCTGGCATCCTGAGCAGCTCTTGGTCAGGTCCTCGATTTGTTTATCGATTCCCAGCCACCACACATAAGCCCTGGCTAGGCTTTTCATTTTTACCCCTCCCAGATGACCCTCATGAAGCTCATTGAGCACTCTATCCCTTAACTTGGGTGGAATTACCACTCGGGATCCACACATCAAGGGCCCCCGGCACACTGACAGCTGTTCTCTCCTTGTCGAGAATGCTGGCAACAGTGAGTCGCCATGTGCTGGCCATCCCTTCACCCTCAAATCATATACCCTAGACCGTGTCGGGTCATTTCGGGTTTCCTTTTCGATACAAGCGTTAGTTACCGGTAGGTATTCAACTATAGTCGAATGGAATATTTCGACAGGATCCACTGCTGGTGCTTCCTCCGCAGTAGGCAGTAGCAGGCGTGATAGCCCATCAGCATTTCCATGCTGTTTCGTGCCCTTATATTCAATCTCATAGTGGTGCGCCCCTAGAAAAAGTCACCATCTTTGTAGTCATTGTGCAGTCATCGCCAGAACGCCCTTCTTCAGATTAAAAATGGAGACAAGAGGCTGGTGATCAGTCAGCAAGGTGAATTTCTGCCCGTGCAGATAGTGATTGAACTTTTTCACTCCCCACACTAGGCTGAGGGCCTCCCTGTCAATCTGGGCGTAGTTACGCTCGGCTGAGGTTAGTGAGCGTGACGCAAAAGCTATTGGCCTCTGAGACGTCCGAGAATTTGTGCGAAGCACCACTCCAATGCCGTAGGGTGACGCATCACATGCCAACCGAATTGGTAATGCCGGGTTGTAATGGGCCAATACCTCTTTCGATGTGATTAGTGTTTTGCTCTTCTGGAAAGCTCGTCTACATTCGTCACTCCACTTCCATGGCACCTCAGTTGTCACTCCACTTCCATGGCACCTCAGTTGTCACTCCACTTCCATGGCACCTCAGTTTGCAGTAGGGTGTTCAGTGGGTGTAGTATTGTAGACAAATTTGGCAAGAACTTATGGTAGTAGTTTACCAGCCCGAGGAACGACCTCAGTTGTGACACATTTTCCGGTGCTGGAGCGTTGACTACTGCCTCAATCTTCTCTGGGGACTTATGTAACCCCTCTTTATCGATAACGTGGCCACAATACGAGATCTGTTTTCTAATAAACTCGCATTTGGGGCGGTTAGCTGGGAGCCCATATTCCTGCAATCTAGTGAGCACCTGCTCCAGGTTGGCAAGGTGATCAGTCATTTTCGCCCGTGACCAGGATGTCGTCCAAATAACACTGGGTCCCTGGGATCCCTTGCAGGACTTGTTCCATTGCCCTCTGCCAAATAGCCGGAGCTGATGCTACCCCGAATACCAGCCGGTTGTATTGGTAGAGACCTTTATGGGTGTTGATTTGTGAGGTATTTTTTTGATGCTTCTTCTACCTCCATTTGCAGATACGCCTGGGCCAGATCAATCTTAGTGAAGCGTTTCCCTCCAGATAGCGAGGTGAAAATATCTTCAATCCGCGGAAGTGGATATTGTACGGTGTGAAGGACCGGGTTCACTGTTACCTTAAAGTCCCCACAGATGCGAACCTTCCTTGGTTCCCCAGGCGTGCTGCTCAACGACTTTTTCATCACAGGGACGATGGGTGTAGCCCACTCGCTCCAGTCTACCTTGGACAGTACACCTGAACGTTCCAGACTCTCCAGCTCTGCTTCGACAGCTGGGCGGATCGCATAAGGTACCGGTCTGGCCTTAAATAATTTTGGGCTTGCGTTTTCTTCAATTTTAATCGTCGCTGTCATGCCTTTTAGTGTTCCGAGTCCTTGCTGGAACACTTCTTTCGCGTCAGTTAGGATCTTTGACAGTCGCCCAGGTGTGACGTCGTCATCCTTTTCGTCAGCCACAGTCAGTGCCTGTATGGAATGCCAATCCAGTTGTATTTTCCGGATCCATTCACGTCCCAGTAATGGTGGTCCTCCATCTTGCAATACATACAGGTCTAGTTTTGGTGTTTCCTTACCGTTATATATAACGGTCACCCTTATTTTTCCTTTGGGGTAGACTTTTTGCCCCGTATACATCTTCAAAATAATTTTTGTGTCTCTCAAGGGTATGTGTGAGAATAGCCACTCGTAGTCCCATCGGTTTATGACTGTTAGGGCTGATCCTGTGTCCAATTCCATCTTTACCTGGACTCCTGCTATCTTGAGAGTGACCCAAATGGTTCGGTGATCCTCCGTTGGGATCACATTATGTAGTTTCAGACAACTCAGTTCCCTGCTTTCGGAGTCGTTATCACTCTTTTGTTCGTCTGAACTATTCTCCGTCATCTTATGTACCTTCTGGTACTTTCCTTTGGTAGGTTTCTTATTGCTGGTTTTCTTTCCTGACCTGCAGACTCGTGCTATGTGTCCTACTTTTCCACACTGTCTGCACACTTTGTCTTTGAACCAGCAGTCATTCTGGTCGTGTGTTGTTCTGCTGCAGCGATAGCACTTCTCTGTTCTATATGACATTTCGTTTGTGCCATATTCTTGCGGTCTCTGTTGTATCTCTGCTGCGCCCCGTGCTGCTGCTTCATATGATACCGCAATGCTGAAAGCCTTGTCCAGCATAAGGTCCTTTTCAGATAAAAGCCGTTTCTGGGTTCCTTCACTTTGAAGCCCACACACAAACTTGTCCCTTAAGGTATCTGCCAGTCCCGCTCCAAACTGGCAGTGTTTCGATAGTTTGCGCAGTTCTGTTAAATAATCAGCATTGCTTTCATCCTTATGCTGGTTCCGTTTGTGAAACTTGAATCTTTCTGCTATCAGCAGCAGTGTAGGGTTTAAATGTTCCTGTAGTATCGTTACTATGTCTTCAAAAGTCTTTTCCATTGGCTTCGTTGGGGTTACTAGATTTCGTAATAACCCATACGTCTTTGCACCCATTAAATTTAACAATACCGATGCTTTCTTGTCATCTGACACCTCATTTGCCTGGCAGTATACCTCTATTCGTTTGACATATGTAGTCCAATCTTCGACTTCATTGTCAAACGCGGTGATACTGCCACTCTTCGGCATTTTGGTTGTGGTTTAAAGTGACGTCTCCCAATGGCTTAAAATGGCGTCTCCCGCGCTTTCCTTCCTCCCCCGCTGCTGCCAACGCCGCTCCCGGCAGTTCTCGTGGCAATGGCGGCGCCTCGCGGATTTCTGCGCGTCTCTCTCTCCCTCTCTTCGACGCTGCTCGGCCCCTGAACACTGTAATGTATGTACCTTTAAGGGGGAGAACTACTTTTTACAGCTCATGTATACTGTAGTACCGGCAGTGACCACACCTATATATAACGTTGAGTAGTAATCTGTACAGTTCAGTTGCAGTCTGAGCCACGTTGAGTAAACACCATTTGTACCGTTCTCCGCAGTCTGTGTCTGATTATACACGGACATAACAAACACCGGCTACACCCTGTGCGCTCTGCCCTCTCTCTCTCTCTCTCTCTCCCCCGTCGACGCTGCTCGGCCCTTTGCTGTGCCGCTCGGTCGGGCTCTAGCCCGCCGCTGTCCGGGAAGGGTCTGCGCACTACCTGTTGCCAGCCCGTTTCGCTGGACCACCTCGACTGGAAAGCCAAGCCTGGCTCTCGACAGCCTCCCCCGCAATTCTCGAATCTCTGCTGGATGACTGGGCGGTTGCCCGTGGTCGACGCCTGAGTCTCTGGCCTTGACCTCCAATCCACTGATCTCCAGGAACGAATCCCCGGGAGGTGATGCAGAGTTGCAGGTAGGTTCGAACTTGCCTTGTCGCCAATGTTGTGTCTGTGTATAATAAGACACAGACTGCAGGAGAACGGTATAACAGGTGTTTACTCAACGTGGCTCACACAGGAACTGATCTGTACAGATTACTACTCAGTGCTATATACAGGTGTGGTCACTGCCGGTACTGCAGTATACATGAGCTGTAAAAGATAGTTCCCCCCCCCCCTTAAAGGTATATACATTACAGAAAGTAACTCCTCCCTGGCACGTGGGATTTTACAACCATATTTATAATTATTCTTTGGAATGCCTAGCCGAGAACTGACTTCCACACATCATTCCACCCAAGTTATGCGCTGTAAATGTGCCACATATGTAATGTATCGCATACGGATATTATGAATATTTTTATACTGTGAAAGGTTTACAACAGTGGTTTACAAGTCCTGTCCAACATGTGTATTTATTTCGCAATTATGCTGTGTATGTCCAGCTCCTGAGCCCATTGGCTGACAATTATATTTACCATTATCTGTAGAAACCACCAATTATTCACTTTCCTCCCTCCTTTCTGTTGCCTAGCTCATTCGTCTTCTTACATCTTTTTGATAGGCTTGCCCTCAAATTATCTCTTCTTCCCCACTACTTTCCATTCTGGTTTAATATTATGGTTTCTAATGGTGAATGGAAGGACCCACAATCACAGATTGATCTCACAATAGCGTCAGGACTTATAACGTTAACCACTGTAAAATACAGTTCATTACAAGACTTTAAAATGGGAATAAGCAGCAAACATTATCTTATAAAATACAACAATGTGATATCTGGAATAAACAAAATGATCATAATACTGAATAATGGAAAATGAACCATTTATGACATAGCTAATATAAGACACAACCCCCATGCCACTCAGATCAAAGAAATAAGTGCTCAACATAGCTTAGGACCTAAACGTCTACAGTAATTATAACTAATAATGCCTGAGGTGCTTCAATTGGCCTCAGCACTCCTGGGCTACAGAAGGAAAAACTCCTCCAGAGTTCCCTGTTTCTGATCACTATACAATGACTCCCTCCTCAGAAGTCCATGTCAGGTGAATACAGAATTGGGATTGGTGGCATATCTTCTGTGGTCGAATACCCTGACAACAATCACCTTCTAAACTCAAGCATTAATAATGGCTATTTGGGGAGGTACCAAGGCCTGCCATCACCCATGGAACCATATTCCAAGCAAAGGTCAGCATCTTCAGGAAAGAAGGGGGAACCAAAAAGGGAGGGGTGGAGGGGTAGAAGAGGGGGAAGTAAACATGTCCAGAACAGTGACTCAGCAAAATATCCTTGGATTAAAAGATATCGCCTGTGAATAATACCTACAACATTCTTTTTGATTTTTCCCCACAATATAGGGTATAACATTACTAGCTTGGCCAAAATTTAAATGGTGCTGGAGAGCAGTGTTGTTAGTAACCCAAAAATAATCAACATTCATACTCCAAAAAAATTACTCTATCGTCAGTGTGACCGTTGAAAGATCTTAAAAATGGAAAGGAATTGCTAAACATTTAGCATTTGTTAAACATCCAACCACTACTTGAGGTTCTACTGTCTTCATTCAGTTTTACAATGTAGATACTTCACCTAAAGATAATTTACACATATTCTGTGTATATGCATTGATAAACTGTCAAACATTTAAACAGCACTCAACATTTAAAATAAGATTAAGTCTGTTAAACATAAATACAATTTAATAAATGTACTTCATAAGGACAGTGAAGAAAATTTGCTTGTAAAGACAGGAATTTAATAAGATTTCTGTATTTGAATTCCCAACACAATCCTAGTTCTGTCGTTAACAACAAAAATTGTTTTCTGCCAAATGATGCAAAGAAATTAAAGTTCCAACTGACTGCCAGCTACCATGCTGACTTTGTGGAAAAAAATAACATTTAGCAAGATTTGATTGTTATGCCTTTACCTTCCATTAACATTCTAGCCATTAAGCTATTCAATTATTACTCTTCTATAGGAAGCCCAAAACAAGATAAATTTCAAATTGTATGCAAATTTATTCTTTGACCTTGACATCTAATCGCTTAAAGCTAAAGAACGGATAGCATTAGAATATTTTTGCGCAATGAAAATGCAATTTTTGTGAAATTTAAATGTCAATCAAGGACACATTATAATTTAAGTGCGCAGATTTGATACAGTGACATGTCTTTTAAAGAAAAAGTCTCATACAGCCATATACAAGGGCTTCATGTAACTTATTTGGCAGTTTTCGGGAGGAACAGGATAGATTAGAACCAGAATAATTGGGTATCATTCATCAAGTGAAAGTGATATACTTGGTTCAATGTCAGAGTATCATCTGTTTGCAAGTAAAAAAAAGGTTGGCCACAAAGACCCTTCAATATTTTTATGTGCTGGTACATTAAAACTTCTACAACACTTTTAAAGCAAACAATGACTTATCTGTCTTTCATAATGACCTTAAAAGAAATTTCCAATGCAGCACTACAGTAGTTTCTTAACACCCCTACATTACAAGTTAACTACACTTGAAAAGTACTTCATTGGCTGTGAAGTTGTTGTTTTTGTGAAGCGCTTTGTGACGTCCTGAGATCATGATCGGTGCTATAAAAATAAAAGTTCTTTCTTTCTGTCTATTAATTCTTCAAACGTATTCCCAACAGTAAATCCAATTCCTGTACATTCTTCTCATCTCTTCTGAACAGCATTACACTCAACTAGATCAATATCTTTTCAAATCTTTAACGCACAATTAAACCACATACTGAAAATTCATTTGCAGTAAAAAGTTCAGAAAAATATGCACAGCAGGACACTACAAGCGAATTTTGTTTTGCAAATGGTCAGACATTCAGCAACCAAGTCCTTAGATGATGACACATGTAAATGGTAAGGCCCGGACATCACTCCATTTATTTCCTGGTTTTAAATGATGGGCAAATGAAGTATGATGGCTTTAAGGTTTTTTCGTGTGGGATGGGGCTAATTTTTCTGCTCATCAAGATGAATGATGTCAGTGCTGAAGACGAACATTTTTCCACTACTGGCACACATTGTCATCATCAAGCACCAAGATTAGCATGCTATATGTCAGCTCTATCTACAGTGATCAACAATGTGCCGTAACCCCAAGTTCAAGAGAATCCTATAATACTTCCCACACTCGTCATTCCCGTTTGCTCTGTGAAATTCTTCCTGTATCATTCATTTTCTACACACAAATAAATGTTACCAAAATATAGTATTACAACAGACATTGGTAGTTCAATCATCTAATTTTGAGATCAGCTTGGAGCACATAAGTACTCACTACCTGTCAGATCAACGCAATAATGCTTGTAAGGCATGCCAATTATTCCATATAACTGCCTTGCAAATAAAAAAGTCAAGAGAAACCTTTTGCATACTGATAAATGAGACAATCATATCAAAGTGAGACTACCTACCTTGCAGAATTATCATTCTCCTTTAAATAATAGCAACCCTCCGGTACCATAGCAAATTATGCAATCTGGATTAGTTCTGATGAAATCACTTTTTTTAATATAACTTATTTCATCAGGAGGGGAGAGGAGCGGGGCGGGGAGCGGGGCGGGGAGGGGGGCGGGGAGGGGGGCGGGGAGAGGGGCGGGGCGAGGCGAGGGAGAAGTAGAGGAGGGGAAGAAGAAGTAGAGAAGGAGGTGAGGAACCTCAGGATGTCCCAAAGCACTTTATCAACATAGTCATGTATTGAAAGGTGTCAGCCAATTTGCAAGGTTCCACAAACAGCATTAGTTGAATAAGTAGATAAGAACACAAGGGAAGGTCTGTGATACAGGAAACTTTCGATTTACCAGCACCTAAATAACCGGAAATCTCGGTTAACCGGCAAAATTCAGGAGTAGGTTCAGGTAACTTTTATTACTTGCCTTCCTCCATGTGTTACTGTGCAAGGGTGTGGCTGCAGCTGTTGCTAAGCTACAGAGACGCTTGCAACTTGTGGCCATTGTTTTGAAGCTGTAAGCAACAGGGTTTGTTGCTTTATACGGAGCTCTCAGCTCCGTATCTTTTACTATAGCGTTCGGTTATCCCGAATTTTTGATGAACCGGCACCACGTCGGTCCCGTCCATGCCGGATAAAAAAAAGTTTCCTGTAGTATGGAAGGCAGGAGAGTTTAAGAGACAAAGGGGATGATGGTGCAAGACAAAAGGAGATGGTAATGGGACAAGTTAAGAAACAAAAGATGGCACTAGATGAAGTGTAAATGGCAATGGCAGAATAATCGACAGCTGCCATGAGGGGAAAAAAAATGAACAAAAGATAGGGGCAGAGGTTATGGTCTTTTAAGGATCTTTTAAGTCTACTTGGTAGTGCACACAGTAGCTCAGATTAATGTCTCAAAAGACAGTGGCCCAGAAATTCGGGTCGAGGGCTTCCCGCGGGTGCAAGCCTCCGATCTGCACTTACCTAGCGCACCGGCCGTTGTGCTGTGGGATTCCGATCCTGGGCCTCCACCAACTGCCGGCGCGCAGTGCTTGCGTATCCCAGGGGCGCAGTTAGTTCGAAGCATCCCCTGGGATCACGTGGGTCATGGAGAGCCAATGGTAGCAGGGAATCTGTAATCATAGATTTGACAGGAAGAACTGTCAAATCTATGAATATAATTCAGCCCCAAAACATCACTAAAACTTCAAATAAATTAAAAAACATCATTTTAAAATAACTATAAATTACATAATCACTATTTTAAACAATTAAAAAAATGTTTTTAATTACAGTTTCTAATGGGGTTAAAAATAAACTTACCTTTCTTTAAAGTATTTAAAAATAATAAACTTGTGGAAAAAATGTTTTAATTTTACTTAATTCACCACTTACCTTGACTTACCTTGTTAAAAGCAGGCCTTGCGACTGCTTTTTAAAAGCGTAGCTCCTGGACTTACCCGCCTGTTGAAACCTGGAAAAAAAGCGGAAGTTCCAGGCGAACGCGCTGCCTCTCCGGCGCACACGTTCGACCTGTGAACCCCTTCCTTTAAGGGAACGGAAGTTTCAGTTTCCCGCGCATGCACGAAACCGGCACTTTCATTGGGCCTACGGGCGAGTACCCAGCGCGTACTCACCCGTGGGGACCCGAATTTCTGGCCCAGTATCTCCCATCGTGAAACCCTACCTCAGTACTGCACTGAAGTGTCAGTCTGGATTATGTGCTCAAGTCTCTGGAGTGGGGCTTGCACTGACGACCTTCTGACTTTAGAGGTGAAAGTGCTATCATTGAGCCAATGAGAGAAGACATTGATCTGGACGTTGGCATTGTACCATAGCCACATCAGCCAAAACTATCCCAGTTTTGAATGCAGAATCTGACACCGACAATACACTCATTCCTCCCAAGATTGCAGATCCCAGCTGCAGGATAGAAGAATTGTGGCTCTCTTCACTGCCAATATCACACAGAACAGATGATGGAACAAATGCAGGATGACCAGAATGAGTTTCATCCAGTCTACGTGTGTCTTCTGCAGCATCTAGAGAATCAGGAGAAAGGGAAGAAATGCACACAGAACCTTTCATCTCCAGGAAAAAAGAAACAGACTGTCACACATCTATGTTGGGATGTTTTATTACAATATAAGTGCACCATATAAATACAAGTAGTTGTTGTTGTGGGTGTGCTTTGTATCCTGGAGCAAAACCAAGAGAGCTGATGATTATCTGGGTATGCCAATAGGTCAATCTCCAGGTGCAGATTATTCTTGTATTCGACAGAGGTTCAATCTTCTACTGTGTATGGAAAAGAGTATTCCTTGGGCCAGCCACCACAATGCAGCTCAATACAGTACACAGAATGGGGGTCTCTGCTTTTGATTTAATTAACTACTGAGGCATTGTCTGTCCAAATGCAGACATTTCCTGAATTAGTGATAGTATACTGGCATTGTAGCATCTTCTAAGGAGACTAACTAAAGTGCTATATGAACTGTACAAAAGCCCACTTTTTATGCACTTGTTTGTGTTGGAGATGGCCACATCCAGTAGGGATGCAGCTGTCACTATTGTGAATTGGGGAGGAGGTGCCCAAAAGAGAACTCCTAAAGAAATTACTGCCCTGTGCCCATCACTAAAGATCCAACACAGATGCCCTATTCACATGAACCAGATAGAACAAGGGATCTGTGAGGGAAACCACTGCATGAACAAATTGAATTGAAGGAGTCTCAAGAACAGAAGTGCACTGGGAACTACAAAGATGGTAACTACTAGGTAAAGCTGAGTGAGTCAAGAGAACTACGTATGCCCTAGGCAGGAACCATCCAAGTCCAACAGTGCAAAACTGCGCCCTTGAAAAAAGGTTCTGCAGGGGATCTAGTAGCAACTTCTTGTAATACACCAAAATCGCAGCTGCCAGAAGATACAAATTATTTGCCTGAATGCTTGGCAGATCCCGAACTCGAAGCTAGGACAGCTAGATAAGAATACACATGAAAATTGAGTAGATATGGGTATGCACTGACTAATAAAAGGCACTTTATAAAGATTCTGATCGCCTGGGGAAAAAACAAAAGGAAGAAGTCTGTACTGATTACTTACACCTCGGAAAGGAAGATGGTTGTGGTTGCTGCAGGCCAATCACCTCAGCCGCAGGACATTGCTGCAGGAGTTCCTCAGGGCAGTGCCCTAGGCCCAACCATCTTCAGCTGCTTCACCAATAACCTTCCCTCCATCATAGGGTCAGAAGTGGGGCTGTTTGCTGATGATTGCACAGTGTTCAGTTCCATTCACAGCTCCTCAAATAATGAAGCAGTCCGTGCACGCATGCAGCAAGACTTGGACAACATTCAGGCTTGGACTGATAAGTGGCAAGTAACATCCATGCCACACAAGTGCCAGGCAATGACTATCTCCAAGAACAGAGAGTCTAACACCGCCCCTTGACATTCAACAGCATTGCCATATCCACCACCATCAACATCCTAGAGCTCACCATTGATCAGAAACATAAATGGACCAGCCACATAAATACTGTGGCTACAAGAGCAGGTCAGAGGCTGAGTATTCTGAGGCAAGAGTCTCACCTCCTGACTCCTCAAAGTCTTTCCACCATCTACAAGGCACAAGTAAGGAGTGTGATGGAATACTCTCCACTTGCCTGGATGAGTGCAGCTCCAACAACACTCAAGAAGCTCGACACCATCCAGGACAAAACAGCCCGCTTGATTGGCACCCTATCCACCACCTTAAACATTCACTCCCTCCATCGCTGGTGCACCATGGCTGCAGTGTGTACCAGCTACAAGATGCACTGCAGCAATTTGCCAAGGCTTCTTCAACAGCATCTCCCAAACCCAAGACCTCTTCCACCTAGAAGGACAAGGGCAGCAGGCGCATGGGAACACCACCACCTCCAAGTTCCCCTCCAAGTCACACACCATCCTGACTTGTAAATATATCGCTGTTCCTTCATCGTCGCTGGGTCAAAATCCTGGAACTCCCTCCCTAACAGCACTGTGGGAGTACCTTCACCACACAGACTGTAGCGGTTTAAGAAATGAGCTCGCCACCAGCTTCTCAAGGGCAACTAGGGATGGGCAACAAATGCTGGCCTTGCCAGCGACGCCCATATCCCATGAAAGAATAAATGACAGCCACTGTAGAGTTGGATCCTCAATTTTACGCATGATGCAAGACCCTGGAGAAGACACCCAGCTTAGTGCATTGAGCTCACTTGAGATGAGGTGTTCAAACTCCTGCACTCCTCAAAAGGACTGTAGACCTGGGCGAAATCTAGAGCAAAAGTAGATCTAGATGTCACTCTCAATGTATTGCAATTCTGTTGCCCCACGCCTGCCATATTCTTAACTTTGTGTAGATCAGATTTAGGTATTTCCAGCAACACTCCATCTGGCCAACAAAAACAGCCTTATACCCAACCAACTGTTGTGGCAACTCCTAAGACAAGATGGAAAGGATAACCAAGCGAAATGGCACAACAACATACCATGAAGCATGTTAGCTGCCAACTCAAGGTCCTGCACAAAGTACTCCACCCTTGTGTCAAGAAAGGCAAGAAAAGATCCCTAAAACAACTCAATCTAAACCAAGCCACTGACTACAGCTTAGTTGCTTTGAGAAGTTTGGCACATACATCACTAACAGACAAGTAATATATAACTTTACGGTTTTATTCTGTGCGCGCACTTATATACATTTATTAATCTCAAATGATACTTCACACTGGTGAATAATTTTTTAAAAATCAATTGCATGAAATTGTAACTGTTCTATGTTCGAGAACCATTTCAATGCTAAAAGACTTGTGACTGAAATCATAAATTTTTACTTTCATATAGCATGTTCAAAGACAATTTAATACATTTCCTATGCTGATTATAAACAAAAGCAAGAGAATGATACAGAATATCTTAATTCCCAACATTTAAATCTGAAAAATCAGTTGGCACTGCAGGCCAGCAGTAGAAGATGTTTAAATAAGAGATGGATCAGCTACAAGTTAACACATGCTGACCAGGACTAAAGGGGGTAGATGCGTGAAAGGTTGAAATGCCATGAATAGAGATTTGAGCAAAAATTGAAGGCGAATATTATTCAAGAAAACAAAATTTGGAAGGAGAGCAAAAGGATTAGGAAGGCCAAGGTGGAGTACAGAAGAAGATTAATGTCAACATAAAAAAGAGAAATATACAGACCTTTTATAAGGACATAAGTACTGTAAAAGGATAATCCAAGATGGAGTGGGCCATAGATATGAAGACAGCCTCCGTGCATTTGAGAATGAGAGAACAGTTGAGATACTTAAGTATCTTCTCAAATTATTTTAAACAGAGGAAGGTAAAGAAGATGTGGAAGAACTACTACTGGAGATAAATATTCAAAACAAAACAATATTAGGCAAGTGGAGGAAGAGAAAGTCGAAGCACTAACAATAATTTTCCAAAAATCCCTTTGGGAATGAGAATTGTGCTAAAGAAGCAGAAGATGGCAAATGTTACAACTCTGTTCTAGCCAGATTATTATAGACCAGTTATTTTTTTACCTCAGTCGTGGATAAACTAGAGACCATAATATAGGCTAAAATTAGTTAACATTTAAACTAGTACGGACCAATCTTCACTGAAGCTTCACTTCAGGCCTTCAGATTTGTAGTGTTCACCCTACCCCTTTTTTACTCCAAAAACTCAACTGATGACAGCCATTTCAGGGACACATGAAACCACATATTATAAATTACTTACTTGAAAGCAGACTGCATATTTTTTAAATGGACTGCCTCCCATTATACCTAATATTTTAGCAATTTCAGGAGCATCTACTGCAAGTACTTTCAACAAACCACATTACATTCTATTTCAGGCAAGCAATTGACAGAACTGACTTAAGATTTCTCACAAGTCAGTGTTTAATTAATGGCTTGGGCTGCTTCATTGCACTTTCTGAGACTATCAGATCTGGCACAAGTTCAGGGACAACAATTTCACAATCAATGGGCCTAATCAATTCCAGGCTGCTGGAAGGAACAAGAGTATGTACCTATTCAATACCAGTTCCTTTTCATCACTAATTTCACTGTGAAATAAGGAAGTGATCCATGAAATGTGTATTGGTACTAAGTATTTTTTAAGCAGTTGCTGGGTTGTGCCATTACCATATTCTTCTTCATAGACAGTGCTTGAAAAATAATTCTGGATGGAAAATCATGGGCTAAGGATGAACAATATCCCCAATTTGCAATCCCAGAAGTTCCAAAGCGATATTGGGATTTTTTCTCTACATTTAGAAGCATTAAGGTACCAATTGTAGTGCCCTCATATTGCAGTAAATCACATTATTTGACCTAGTGCACTAAATACATTTTAAGGGCAAGCATTCCCATCATGCCTGCAATTTATTCTTCACGCTGATTCACAATTTGATCCATGCACAGTATTATAGCATTTTTATCTCCAGTTTCTTTAGTTCAGGGAAACATAGCTACCAACATTTGCAAAAAATATAACCCCCCCCCCCCCCACATTTTCTTTCAGAACTGTATCATGAAGTACTGAATTTTAGCCATCATCTGG
This sequence comes from Somniosus microcephalus, assembly GCF_052327205.1. Lineage (NCBI taxonomy): Eukaryota > Metazoa > Chordata > Chondrichthyes > Squaliformes > Somniosidae > Somniosus > Somniosus microcephalus. The sequence goes on along the minus strand of NC_140987.1, from coordinate 291,097,595 downwards.
ATACTGCAAGTTATACATGGATTTCTATACAGCAGCTTTTTATTTACTGTCAAATGCTAACTTCAAGCATTTCCTTCAACTCATATTATAATAGAGAAAAGGCTGCCCATTTTCATCCAAGTGCTTGCTTGATCAGTAAGAGCAATGATTCGATTCAAAAAAATGTCAAAGAACCCAGCAGGGCTGAGATTACTTCCATTAAGATAGCAAAGTAAAAATGACATCTGACTATAGCCTTAGAGAACATGCAGAAAATAACATTTCCATATCACGCTCTAATAGATTCAGCTAGGAAGGGAATTTTAAATGGAAATTAATTCTTTATCAGCTGTCACAAAGTGTGGGCATCATTAAACTTGAAAAACCGTAATAGGTACAGTACGTCTAGCAACAAGCAAATATAATTAACCCAATATAAAATTTATTAATAAAAGAGGAACTATAAAGCTAGTCAGTCAGAATAGTATGGGGCAATCTGCTTCTGAGGCGAATACAAAATATGGTTACTTTAAAAAAAAAAAAAATCTAATACACTACATAATGATTAGGCAGGGATATCCAACTGTCTGCAATATTGGGGTATGTCATTACAGTAACTGACAATACTTTGAAGATAAATTCATTCATGGCACACTGAATGGAAATTCATTTCATATAGCCCTCAACCATTTTGTACAGTTGCAATAAATACATCATGTAATATTGTCCCAAAACAGTAACTCAATTATGCATAATGCTAAACAGCATCTTTAGTAACAAAGTTAAAGTAGCATTACATGATCAAAATATTAAAATGGATAAACTTCTGGCAAAACATTTAACTAACACGATCAGTTATTCCGAGGGTGGTGACTTAGCACTAGATTTTTCTCCTCAAAGCACGCTGCAGGAGAGCTGCAGTAAAATGTACAACTGCTTATCTTCATGTAAAAAAAGATTCTGAAAATCTTTAACAGCAGAAGTAATGAGCTATTTTTAAGCAACATAGAACAGATGTGATGCAAACGGTTTTAATTTTTACCAAATCTATAATTTAAACCACCAAGAAAAAATGCCCTTTAACAGAGCAGCACGTTCTTTCTCATCAAAAAACAAGAGAATCCACTTTTCAAAAGAAATCAATAGTCAAGCAACATAAAGCAAGGGTGGATGCAGGTTTGCCCATCCTACTCTGCTAAATTCCCAATTAGAGTCAAATGAAACACAGCCTGATTAAAAGCTACAGCAACTCTAAGTAGGGGAGGGAAATATCAGAGAGGAAAGCCAACATGGCAGTCTCAGACACCTCCAGGTAGCCAGCTGCGTGGAACACTGACAGCAGCCTGCAAGCAGTGTGCACATGCCTCTCGATGGAAGTATGAAAGCAAATGCATAAAGGGGATAGAGTGGAAAAAAGAAAAGGAAATGCACCCAAATACCCCTACTAAAAATGCAATACCTTTTACCTCCCCAAAAGCTCCTGTTTTGAACTGGAACATTATATATTAATGGTGCTATTTATATAGAATAAAATAAGCAATTGCATACTCGGTCTACTGGATGTTAGGTAGTAATGAATAGGGGCTTTATACAGCTCGCACAAGACTTGGGAGTTGAAGTCCTGTTACTCAGTTCTAACCAGTGCTCAACTCCAATTCCTCAAGCTGGCATATCTCAGTCGGTCCGCAAGATATCGCAACATGTGCCAATTAGAACTGCGTCTTCATTCACAATCTTGTTCAATCATTAAACATTGATTTTTAATTTAATTTTTATTTTCTTCATAAAAAGGAGTATGGTATAAACAGGTTTAATTTAACATGCATGCTTATATTATCCTGCAAGTGACATTTTACTTGCTTTGGGCACACTAGCCTTGATCATACTGTCAACTTTAATGTTGGAACAAGCCGGAAAAAAGCCGTTGGCAAGAATGAGATTGGTTGAGGCAGTCTGATACTGAATTAGAGATAGAAGTAGCTGTTCAAGTTCAATATTTATATGCAAGAAACCTCACCACTTATTTTCATTCCCTATCATTTACTGTCCTTTGTAGAATTCTCAAGACAATATGGCCTAGAAATTCAGTTGTTTGCGCCAGCCGCTAGCGCCTTAGGAGGAGATGTGGGGCGCTAGGCGGCTAGCGGCCGGGCGCTGCGCGGTCTGCGCCTCTCCCCAACTTCAGTAAAGATTTAGCGGCGGCGCAAAGTCTTTGCGCGTGCTCAGCTGCGCGTGCAGATCCTGACGTCATTTCATCGTGCAACGCCCTTTGTGCGCCCCAAACCGGAAATTCAGTGGCGCCGGCCTATTGCGCGCCTAGCGACTGGTGGAGGGGAACGGTTCCCAGTCGCTGCGGGGCGCGCTAATTAAAGGGCACTCCTCCTGCAGTAGAAATGGCAGCCATTTTGCATCACTCCTTCTTTGTGAGAGACGGATCTTTGCAGAGAGACAAAGGTAGAGAGCTTTCTGGTTTGGCTCAACACTCGCACAGGTACTTGTGGCTTCAGGCCACAGCTTTGCACTTGTCTTTAACTTCAGAGCCATAGCATTGACTGGAAACATATAATGGGGGCTGCAATGGGTGCAAACGTTGGCCTTCTCCATAGTCCTGGGCGTTGTCCAGATCAAGCAGCAGTGGTCAGGCCTTGCTTCAGGGCTGCAGTGTGCAGGGCGTGGCAGGCAAACAAATCCACCCTCCCCCTTTAAGAGCTCACCGGCGCCAGAGTGTCTGCCGTCAATCAGCAACTCGTCGCACCTGCGCTGCGCCCGCCCTTGGAGGTTTCACCCCGGGCCGCCGGCTTAGCGCCTAATGATAGTCGTGCATCGCCTGTTTTAGCGCAGCAGCAACCTCTTGGGGCGATGCCACTGAATATCGGCGAAGGTGGCGCGAAGTTGCGCCGGGCGCAAACTTTAGCGGCCGCCCGGCTGTAGCGCCCCAAACGTGGCTATACTGAATTTCTAGGCCTATATTTTTTTTATTTCAACTGGTTTTCTCAATGCATCAATAAATTATTTGCCAATATTAAACAGAAATAACTCGTATTGGAATAGGAAATCTTGCGCAAAGGTTCAATACTTGAACTGCTTAGCTTCCGTTTAAGTTGTATTTTTAGTGCACAGTTATACCTTTTAGTAAGAGTTCTACACAAGCAACATACAGTTGTATGTGTATTTAATTTCATCTGGGTCACCATGTTTTTGTCTATGAACATTGAGTCTGTTTATTTTCGATCATTGGATATATCGCAAACTTCTTCACTAAAAATAAAAAAACAAATGAAAGATACTGGTAGCTTCTCTACGAAACAGCAGACAAAGTTTTGGAGTAGAGAAATTAGAGAATAAATAGAGGAAGCTGCCAGAAATCATTCCAAGTAGAGGCAGCCCATTAACTCCTGTGGCAGAGAGCTGTTCTATGAATTAAGAGGATTGCAAGTGGGCACCCTCCCTTCAGAGTCTTGGGGAAATAAAAATCACAACACAAGGAATCACATTTCATGTTGTTATTCTGCTTGGTGTGGAGCCCTTACTACAAAATCAAATTGAAGAGCTCTACTGCCCCCTAACGCTTTTAATATACACAACTACAGTACAATTTCATTGCAACAGGCAAGCTAAGCTCAAAGCAAGTTCTCTTTCTGGGGGGGGGGGGGGGGGGGGAAACTTTAAAACAAAGTACTCAATGTTGGAAATTAAATGAATGGATGAGGGGAAATTTCTGCGATAGTCTAGTAGATTTTAAACTGGAAACTTAGCTTTAACAGGCCTATAGTAGGCAACACGAAATAAAATATACATCAGTTGCATAAAGTACTGAACATATACACTTAAAATCAGTGTTTCTTAACATCTGTATCATTGCTGCAAGTATCAGCTCCTAAGATGTTTGCTAAAGCTTCAGTAAACTCTAGCCTCTTTAGCCATTAAAACTTCCTTTGTGATCAACACATTATTGAGTGTGCTATGTTGGTTTACACTGACTGGAGCATTTTGAAAATAGCAAGATATCAACATATTTAAAATGGATAATTTTTTAAAGAACACTCCACTTCTAAAATCCACCATTTTGTTTTCTTTAACACATTACAGTTAAAGACTTAGCACTGGATGATAATGACTTTTTACAATTGAGGAATACCCCTAACTCATAAAAGTCAAAATCGGCTTCCTCATAAGTACTGTAAACTGGATATTATGTTCCCTTTTGTCATTTAGTCACTCCTTCTCTCCTACCACAGGCCTTTCCCTTTTGTTCTTTCCCTGCCTCCCCCCACCCTACTTTTCCATGGCTCTGTATTTGCTTAAATGCTGTTCATCTCTAGTATCTTCCTGTTCTGATAAAAGGTCATAACCTGAAACGTAGACCGGAATTTCCCCCTAAAAAAACAGGTGGATTTGGAGCATGGAGACAGTTAAATTGTTAAAACTGGGATTCCCGCCCACTTCCGGTTTTAACGGGGACAGGAGCGGGGGTGACCAATCCACTCTCAGGTGGCGGTACATCAACTTAAATATTGTAATGAGGCTGGAAACCTTTTTTTTCACCTCCATTTTGAATTTAACTGCCTGTGGACGGATTTCACACAATTCGTGAAACCCGGCAGTTAAACCGAGGTGGGGACTGCTGCATCCAGGAGGTAAGTGACTTTATACCTACCCCCTGGATCCAGGGTCCCTGCCTAGACCACCCCCCCACCCCCCAACGATCGGAGAACTCCCTCCACGAGACCTCCGATTGCCTTCCCAGGCCTCCACACCAATGATGCAGAGGCCAGCCACAATCCTCCTCCCAGGCCTACGATCCCCACCATGAGGCCTCCCACCCCCCACCCCACCCATGATGATGCTGAGGCCAGCCACAATCCTCCTCCCAGGCCTACGATCCCCACCATGAGGCCTCCCACCCCCCACCCCACCCATGATGATGCTGAGGCCAGCCACAATCCTCCTCCCAGGCCTACGATCCCCACCATGAGGCCTCCCACCCCCCACCCCACGATGATGCTGAGGCCAGCCACAATCCTCCTCCCAGGCCTACGATCCCCACCATGAGGGCTCCCCCCCACCACCACGATGATGCTGAAGCCGGCCACAATCCTCCAGTGGCCGGCCCAGATCCTCTTCCCCCACCCCCACCAATCCTCCAGCCCCCGCCCATCAATTCTCCACTGCCAATCTTATCCCTAGTCCTCCGTGCCCCCACCCCGGTCAATCCCCCTCCTGCGATCCCTGACTGCTGAACCCCCCCCCTCCCCAATTGATGACCCCTTGACCCCCCCAATCTCTGACTGCCGACCCCCTCCCGTGATCCCTCCCCCAGACCGACCCCTCGCATCTGTAGGCCGACCCGCCCGCAGCCAGCCAGCCTTTCAATCTGGCTGGCTGCGGGCGGGAATCCGAGGCCTCACATGCCAATAAGGCCCTGCCTTTAAAGTCGCCACGCAGGCCCCCCAGGAGAAAATTCCAGCCGTAAACTGTTTCTTTCTCCACAGATGCTGCCTGACCTGCTGAGTGTTTCCAGCATTTTCTATTTTTATTTCAGATTTTCAACATCTGCAATAGTTTGCTTGTATATTATGTCCCTCATTGTGTTTATACGGAAATGATTGACAATTTCAGAACAAAGCCAAGCCCAATGCAGTCCTGCTCAGACATCCACGTACAGGCGTCACTGTGTAGTGATCAGGTGCTGGAACCCTGGGTGATATTCCCTTCCCTAATCTAGAAGCACCAAGGTAAAATGTAGAGGCACTACTGCAGCCTCAGCTGATAACAGCTAGTTCAGCACAGATAACCAAGGGTCAAATCTGTAACCTTTACAGTCTGCAAAGCTCAGTAATCACTGGATAAACTCACTAAGCCATCAGGGTAGCCAACCTACTTCCACATCTCCAAAATCTAGGGTGAAGCATATAATCAACTGAATTATTATGGAGTGGTGTGATGATTTTATTGAATTTTCAAGGTTTGCATAATACCCTTGTGGAGGAACAACATAGCCTGTTGATGAACATAAGAAACTGGTGGGCAGAACTCTACACAGCATAATAGGCAAGTCTATTCACCCAGCATAAGATCACCAGACACAGCACTGCAATAAGTTGTAAATGTCAATGAAACATAGAAGATAGGAGCAGGAGTAAGCCATTTGGCCCCTCGAGCCTGCTCTGCTATTTAGTGAGATCATGGCTGATCATCCAAATTCAGTACCCTGTCCCTGCTTTCTCCCCATATCCCTTGATCCCTTTAGCCTTAAGAAATATATCTAACTCCTTCTTGAATATATTTAATGAATTGGCCTCAACTGCCTTCTGTGGTAGAGAATTCCACAGGTTCATCACTCTCTGGGTGAAGAAATTCCTCCTCATCTCAGTCCTAAATAACTTGCCCCTTATCCTTAGACTATAACCCCTGATTCTGGACTCCCCGGCCATCGGGAACATCCTTCCTGCATCTGGTCCTGTTAGAATTTTATAAGTTTCAATGAGATCCCCTCTCATTCTTCTAAACTCCAGCGAATATAAGCCTATGTGAAGTCCCCCGTATGCTGACTATGGCTTTAGTTGTCTGTACCTTTAATGGCCGTCTTCCTCCTTCATAACAGCTGACTGATGCAGTCTCACTAGTGTGTCCCTTGACCTATTTTGGCTTCATTAAGGGTTTAACTGCCGATGGACAGCATGTGGTGCTGAGCCAAGATGGTTATGTGGTCAACATGGAGCAAACTCCAAGAACTAGGCAATTAGCTTTTTTCATTTGCTTAAAAAAAAAGGGGTGATGTGGTAGCCTTTTCAATTTAATGTTAGCTAATCCCACTTAACACAATTATTATGAATGCATTATAGGCACTGGAACATGAAAAGGTCAATTGAAAAGCGTATAACAGTGGGTATTTGTAACATGCAAACATTTCCATTTATCTCTTAATACAACTGAATAATTGGCTTACACCAAGTACAACTGTGAACGAAGAACAGAATTAGTGATCTGTGTACAAGTTTCACAAGACAATTATACCAACACTAACAACATGCACACACTGGACCAAGTTCAAAAATTGGTACTGTTCCAATGAAAAGACAACTGCAAGCAGTTCATTAGTCAACTGGGCTAGGTTTGCATCGTGACATTTATTTATGAGGTTACAGACTGCAAAACGTAGGCAGCAAGAGAATTTTTAACTACAGACAGCCTTGCAACCATTCAAGGGACCAATCTTTCTGAATTAGCTTTTCTAAGCCTGAAGCCTTGGTTTGTGTATTTTTTAGTCAGTGATTTACACAGTATGGCCCAGTCAGAGAAAATGACAGATTTATTTTCTGGCACCATCTCAAAGTATTTTGTTCCCGTATACATATTTATCTCTCCTCAACACTTCTTGCATTTGTTGCTCCCTATTCTGTAACCCAAATATAGCTCTCCCTGCAGCTTGCCCTTTTCTCCATGGAGTCCATCTAGTAAATAGCTTTTTCTCCTTTTTAGACAACAATGGGACCAGAGGCTGCAACTACTCAAAAACAACATATCTTTGAAAACATCTCCAAACAGTCAAGCTGAAAATCTAAGTCAACGTTTCATTTTACAGCCTGTCAGTTTTCTGATGAGAAACTAATGAATGTGGTACCAAACAAATCCATCAAATCCAACATCAAAACAACTACACTTTACATTGGGGGAAAACAAAAATACAACCTGAAGGCTAAGACCGTGATCTAACAAATGCACAATAAATGCAGTTTTAAAAAATAGCATTTTGCAAGCAGATAAGCATTAATAATTGTACACATAATTTAGAAAATGGTAAGTGAATTTTAAGTAACCTTAAGCTACAATGAATCACTAAGTAAACTAAGAATTGTAGAAAGAATAAAACCCCCACCAAGAATTCATTTAACACCTACTATAGGACACAGAGCAGGGCAGATGGGTATGGAAAAAGTTTCAGGAGTCATTCTTGAGAATAGTATTAATCAACATATATATAATATGCAATGGCCACAGAATTTCCAAGTACACCAACTGCAAATAAATTTTTCAGCTTCAATAATAGTGTCAACATCAACAATTATCCAGTGCAAACATAACTATGCATTGTAAACACTACAGCCTGGATTTTGCAGTAGAAATAATGGTGAGGCTATCAGCACTCTGTTATTGAAGTGTAAATCGGAGAACAACTTCCAGCGTCTGCACAAGCACATTTAAACGCGGAAAGTTGCTATCCGAGTTTCCCTGCTCCTCAACAGTACCTTGCCAAGAGACTTGGCATTCAAATACATGCAACAGCGGTACTTACATGATAAATACCCACTAAACTTGCAGAAAAAGTTATTGTTGGAGATTTAAAAAAATTAAAAATTAAAATCTTTAAAAAAAACTTTTTTTCATCTATCTCTCTTAATCCCATCCATCGTTCCCTCTCTTTGTTTCAATTTTTGTGCATGATTAGGCATTGAATTAACTATTCTAACTGACACTTCCTGGTTCAGACTGCGTGTCCCAATAAGGATTATTCAATCTGACTGGTTAAGGAGACACACCGCTGCTTGCCTTGTTCACACAGGTCAGAGAGCCCCTGTAGTGGGCGACGCGCTGTTTTTGATTTCCAATAACCGTAACTTCCTGTGCAAAAGCCCAAAGAAAGTCTGTGGACAAGTGTAAGTGTAATGAACGGCTGGAGCCGTTCGTTCACCGATGGCTGCAAAATCTGGGCCTACATATCTGTAATTGGTGACCACATAAATATTTGAACTGACTTGATCACAAGTTAGATACAAATGAGGAAAGTCAATTTGCCCATCTTAACACATCCATCCAGAAAGGTCCGCCACTGCTCTACAATGAAGCCCAATCCACATGTTGAACACTTGAAGAACATTCTAAAATCAAATCACTATCTTGAAAATACTCCCACTTCCATTTATCCATTATCATCCACACTATAATCACCAAGAAATTTGAGAGTCCTTAAGTTTCCTGGATTTCCAGGTTTACTATTCTGTTAAATATTATGAAAATAATTTAGTGTAAATTTATTTGGAAAACGGGCATATTACAGAATAACAACTATTTAATTCGAACAACTGGAGCAAACCGAATTCAAAAAAATTATAGAAAAATATATATTACTGTGTGTAGGATTTCCAACTACAGTATTCAAATAAAGTTACCTTCCAATTTATACCAGGATTAAGTGGGGAGATGTAATGGAAACATCAAAGTGAGGTCACTTTTAGCAAGTTTTTGTTTGTAATGCATAATTTTCCTCCTCAAAAGTAGCATCTTCATCTTGACAATCAAAGCTGAAAATCTATAATTTAACATTGAAGTCATTGAACCCATTTTCCTTCTGCGCGGGATTTTTTTTAGTTAATTAGATTGCTGTAGAAATAATTAACATATTAGTGAGATGATTTTTGGAAACTAAACAACGTAACAAGTCAGAAAAGGCAAGGCATTGCACATAAAATGCCACATCAAGAACCTCAAAATGACTCCTGCAAAAAGAATTGGTCTAGCTAGAAAAAGGCACAAGAAATATGATCAACAGTAAAATGTTGCCGTGACAACTACATCTAAAGATAGCAATTCATCTTTCATTTGCTTCGCTCCACATACCATGGTCAACATTCTCCAAATAGCCTGTCTGGAGAGAGGTACAAACTAGCTTGCATGAGCATACTAATATTATGCATATTACTTTTAGGAGCCAAAATTAGGCAATGATATTCAAAGTTAAGGAATAATAGTGAGTAACATGCAAGGACTGCTCCAAGAAGTGGTTGGCAAATATCTTGGAAGATCTCTTACTTGAAACTGACCAAGATAGTAGCAACTGCCACAATCTTTTGATCTTGTCAGAAATATTCTGCAATCAATTAATATAAAGAATATGATGTAATTAACTAATCAGTGGGCCATCCTTTGTTTTATTACATGTTTCCAAAGTTTTAGTTCCATTGAACATAATGAAATTGTCTTTGTGGAATTTTGTGGTCCATGTTAAGTTCATACAATTCAATCACCTTAGCAAAGAAACAGAACAACCCCACCTGATCCCATCTAATTTACATTAGATCAGAGCCAAGGCCATGCAGTTGGCTCAACTGCCCAATTCACACCATGAGGTACATCTTCATTGGTATGTGAAGTTAAAGAAAATTATTTTATTAAACAACCTTTACAATACAATGAAAGTTTAGCAAAAGAATGTTTCTTTGACTTTACACAAAGAAAATATAACCAAAGAGTTAAAGCAGAATCAACTGCAGCTTGCAGCCTTAAAAGATTAGACTTTTCAGCCCTTGCTTACAAAGTGGCACACCACTGTTTATTCTAAAATACCTCTCGTCCACAAAGAGGCAGAACGCCAAAATGGGCACACTATGCCCCCTAGCAGAACTGTACTTAATGTGGCACTGAAGAAATACTGGAACAAGGACACAACTGAAGAGATAGCATAGTTTGATCCCAATCTAAGCAAATTCCAAATGGTGGGCTTCCACAAAAATCAAGATAGTGTTGATAACCTGTACTGACAATGCCCTTGGGGCAATGCCTGCTCCTCAACCACAGGGCAAGTGTTAAAACCCTTTCCCCCCCCCCCTTCCCCCCCAAGTAGATCAAGGAGAAACACATACCCTGCAACTCAAGTCTATTAGAGAAAAGTAAATCAGATGGAATAGCAAAATACTGCGGATGCTGGAAACACTCAGGCCAGGTAGCAGATGGAGGTTGTGGCACTCCAAAAAGTGAGAAAATTAATTTGCAATTTCTGAAAATCTTCATTTTATTATGGATATTTTGTATCCAGTAAGATTTTCACAAAGTTGCAATGTTATGGAAGTATTGGTATTACAGTTTGTTAGTTTATACTAGAGATTTATTATTATATTATAACAAGTAGGCTGCCTATTTTGACAATCATCTACAAATAAATCATCAGCTATCAAGAGCTAAACAAATCAGCATTTTTTGGCAATTCTGAGCACTGAACTTTGAAGGAAAAGCAGATGTAGTGCTTAAGACTGCATTAGCTAACTGGATTGGAATCCAGCAGTTAGCCATTGAGATGATCTGTCATTTACTGGCTGAGACACATGTATTAAGCAAGTTCGAAACATATGCAGCTGATAATAAATGGGCAGAGACATCGATCTTGAAAAGGAATGGTTTCTCTTCAGTTTCACAATAATACTGTAAACTATTATCAACAGTACAACAGCCAAAAAGCAAGCATATTACTCATTCATAACTCTTAGCTTCTTAGAGTAAACTATTGAAGAAAATAGCTCTGAATTTTGCTTTCGGAGAATACATAAATAATTTTCTTTTAATTATAAAAATGGAGTGAAAATTGGAGGGATGTCACTCCAGTGTACCTCAGTGCTGGAGTATGTCTGAAAGCCAGTCTTGGTCATAGATGATTTTGGGGGGGGGATTAAGGAGAAAAAAAATTAGAGAAGTGGGGAGTGGAAAAAATGTAGTTTCCTCATTTGACAGTCCTTTGTACACTAGCACAAGAGTACTTCAGTGAGTATACAATCCGATTATCAGATAGCGTGCACAGGTTAATCCAGTATAGAATAACAGAAATTTGTTAAAAATAGAAGCAACACTTTAATTTTATATTGGTAATGTATTTTTCATGACTATTTATCAATTAATAAAGAGTTGATTTCCACAACAGAATCTCGCAATCAACTGCAATTAGAAACAGGGTGTTTAGTTGTATGAGGATTAGGATGAGACAGCAAAGCTGTTGCAGCATTATATACACACGTGACCCATGAACTTTGGCTGAAAACGCTTAGGATGAAGATACCCAAAAAACAGCAAATGTTTCTTTCCCAGAATCTCACTGGATCCACACTGTGTGAAATAATTCAGTATCAACTATTGAAGCACATATACACCACAAGTGTGCAAGAAAACTCTCCTCTAGAACTCAAACATTTGAGGTTCAGGCAAACCCGAAAAGGTTACATACATCCCGAGCTGAACTTGAATCCTCCCCTCTGTCTGGCTACCATGACCCTATAATAGAAAACCAAATACAGAATTTCTATCAACACATCTTACATGGAGAGCTCGACAATACTAATGAATACAATTGTTAAGGATCTACAAAGAAAACTGATCTTATCAAGATTTTGTTTAAAAAAGTCATACCTGGTAAATAACTCTTTATTGTAACCTTACAAAAACTGATAAACAACATTGGGGGAGGCAGAGAGCACTAAAGTAAGAAATAGGAAGGTATTCGGCAGAGTCCAACTAAGAGAGAATACAGGATGGTCTAAGATGGGTTTACAGTGTATGTATGTGAACGCACGAAGCACAGTAAACAAGGTAAGTGAGCTGCAGGCACAAATAGCCACATGGGAATATGCTGTTGTGGCAATAATTGAGACCTGGCTCAAAAAGGGCACGATTGGGTATTAAATATTCCTGGTTATAAGGTGTTCAGGAAAGATAGGGAAGGAAAGATAGGTGGTGGTGTGGCAGTATTGGTTAAGGAGAATGTTACAGTGCTGGAGAGGGAGGATGTCCTGGAGGGGTCAAGGACAGAATCTATTTGGTTAGAGTTAAGAAATAATAGAAGTGCCATTACACTACACTAGGTGTATGCTATAGACCACCAAATAGTGGGAAAGACATGGAGGAGCAAATTTGCAGAAAAATTACAGAGAGGTGCAAGAACTATAGAGTAGCAATAATGGAAAACTTCAACTAACCTAATATAGACTGGGATTCTAATAGTGTAAAGGGCAGAGAAAGGGAAGAATTTCTGAAGTGTGTTCAGGAGAACTTTCCTGATCAGTATGTTTCTGGCCTGATGAGGGAGGAGGCATTGCTGGATCTGGTTCTGGGGAATGTCAAGTGGAGCAAGTGTCAGTCGGTGAACATTTAGGGAACAGTGATCATAGCATCATAGGGTTTAGATTAGCAATGGAAAAGGACAGGGAGCAATCTAGAGTAAGAATGTTTAACTGGGGGAAGGCCAAGTTCAGTGGGATAAGAACAGATCTGGCCCGGGTAAACTGGAATCAAAGATTGGCAGGCAAACCTGTAGTGGAACAATGGGCTGCCTTTAAAGAGGAAATAATTCGGGTACAGTCGAGGTACATTCCCGAGGGGGAAAGGTAGGGCAACTAAAGTCAGAGCTCCCTGGATGACGAAACAGATAGCCAATATGCTGAAGCAAAAAAAGAGCATTTGCGATGCTGAGGACATCGTGGATAGCACGTTTAGGGAGTTGGTCACACCGCAGGTAAAGGCTGCACAGGCAGGAAGGGAATGGGTGACCGCCAGGCAGAGTAGTAGGCGCAGGCAGGTAGTGCAAGGGTCCCCTGTAGCCATCCTGTTCTCAAACAGATATACCACTTTGGATATTGTTGGGGGAGATGGCTTATCGGGGGAAGGCAGCAGTAGCCAACTTCCTGGCACCAGGGGTGGCTCTGCTGCACAGGACGGGAGGAAAAAGAGCAGGAGAGCTATGGTGATAAGTGATTCTATTGTTAGGGGAATAGATAGGCGTTTCTGCGGCCGCAAACGAGACTCCAGGATGGTATGTTGCCTCCCTGGTGCAAGGGTCAAGGATGTCTCTGAGTGGCTGCAGGGCATTCTGGAGGGGGAGGGTGAACAGCCAGTTGTCGTGGTGCATATAGGTACCAACGATATAGGCAAAAAAACAGGATGAGGTCCTAAAAGCTGAATATAGGGAGTTAGGATGTAAATTTAAAAATAGGACCTCGAAAGGTAGTAATCTCAGGATTGCTACCAGTGCCATGTGGTAGTCAGACTAGAAATAGAAGGATATTTCAGATGAATATGTGGCTAGAGGAATGGTGCAAGGGGGAGGGATTCAAATTCCTGGGACATTTGAACTGGTTCTGGGGGAGGTGGGACCAGTACAAACTGGACGGTTTGCTGCTGGGCAGGGCCGGTACCGATGTCCTACGGGGAGTGTTTGCTAGTGCTCTTGGGGAGGGTTTAAACTAAAATGGCAGGGGGTTGGGAACCTGTGCAGGGAGACAGAGGAAAGGGAAGCAAGGATAGAAGCAAAAGACAGGAAGGAGAAAAGCAAAAGTGGAAGGCAGAGAAATCAAGGGTGTAAATCAAACAGGGCCACAGTAAATAATAATTCGAAAAGGACAAAGTGTTAAAAAAAAACCAAGCCTGAAGGCTTTGGTCTCAATGCGAGGAGCATTCGTAATAAGGTGGATGAATTAGCTGCACAGATCGATGCAAACGGATATGATATAATTGTGATAACGGAGACATGGTTCCAGGGTGACCAAGGCTAGGAATTCAACCTCCAGGGGTATTCAATATTCAGGAAGGACAGGCAAAAAGGAAAAGGAGGTGGGGTAGTATTGCTGGTTAAAGAGGAGATTAACAACAGTAAGGAAGGATATTAGCTCTGATGTGGAATCTGTATGGGTAGAGCTGAGAAATACCAAGGGGCAGAAAATGTTAGTGGGAGTTGTATACAGACCCCCAAACAGTAATGCGGAGGTTGGGGACGGCATTAAACGGGAAATTACAGACGCGTGCAATAAGGGCACGGCAGTTATCCTGGGTGACTTCAATTTACATACAGATAAGGCTAAGCAAGTTAGTAACAATACTGTGGAGGAGGAATTCCTAAAGTGTATACGGGATGGTTTCCTGGACCAATATGTCGAAGAACCAACTAGAGATCATGCCATCTTAGACTGGGTATTATGTAATGAAAAAGGATTAATTAGCAATCTTGTTGTGCGAAGCCCCTTGGGGAAGAGCGATCATAATATGAAATAATTCTTCATTAAGATGGAGAGTGAAGTAGTTGACCCAGAGACTAGGGTCCCGAATTTAAATAAAGGAAACTACGATGGTATGAGGCGCGAGTTGGCTTGGATGGATTGGGGAGCGTTACTTAAAGGGTTGACTGTGGATAGACAATGGCAAACATTTAAAGAGCGCATGAACTACAGAATTTGTTCATCCCTGTTTGGCATAAAAATAAAACAAAAAAGGTGACTCAACCGTGGCTAACAAGGGAAATTAGGGTTAGTATAAGATCCAAGGAGAGGACATATAAATTGGCCAGAAAAAGCAGCAACCTTGAGCATTGGGAGCAGTTTAGGATTCAGCAAAGGAGGACAAAGGGATTAATTAAGAGGGGGAAAATAGAATATGAGAGTAAGCTTTCAGGGAATATAAAAACTGACTAACAGCTTCTATAGATAGGTGAAGAGAAAAAGATTGGTGAAGTCAAGCGTAGGTCCCTTGCAGTCAGAATCAGGGGAATTTATAATGGAGAACAAAGAAATGGCTGACCAATTAAATACATACTTTGGTTCCGTCTTCACAAAGGAGGACACAAATAAACTCCAAGATGTCGGGGAACATAGGGTCTAATGAGAGGGAGGAACTGATTGAAATGAGTATTTGTAGGGAAATGGTGTTAGGGAAATTGACGGGATTGAAGGCCGATAAATCCCCAGGGCCTGATAATCTACATCCTAGGGTACTTAAGGAAGTGGCCCTAGAAATAGTAGATGCATTGCTGGTCATCTTCCAAAATTCTATAGACTCTGGAACAGTTCCCATGGATTGGAGGGTAGCTAATGCAACCCCACTATTTAAAAAAGGTGGTAGAGAGAAAACGGGGAATTATAGACCGGTAAGCCTGACATTGGTAGTGGGGAAAATGCTAGAGTAGATTATAAAAGATATAATAGCAGAGCACTTGGAAAACAGTGACAGGATTGGATAAAGTCAACATGGATTTACAAACAGTAAATCATGCTTGACTAATCTACTGGAATCTTTTGAGGATGTAACTGGTAACACAGATAAGGGAGAACCAGTGGATGTGGTGTATTTGGACTTTCAGAAGGCTTTCAATAAGGTCCCGTATAAGAGATTGGCGTGCAAAGTTAAAGCACATGGGATTGGGGGTAAGGCACTGACTTGGATAGAGAATTGGTTGGCAGACAGGAAGCAAAAAGTTGGAATAAACGGGTTTTTCCGCCCCCCCCCCCCCCCCCCCCGAGTGGCAAGCAGTGACTAGTGGGGTACTGCTAGGACCCCAGTTATTCACAATATATATTAATGATCTGGACGAGAGAACTAGATGCAATATCCCCAAGTTTGCAGACGACACAAAGCTGGGTGCGCGTGTGTGCTGTGAGGAGGATGCAGAGAAACTCCAGTATGATTTGGACAGGTTGGGCGATTGGGCAGATGCAGTATAATGTGGATAAATGCGAGATTATCCACTTTGGTGGCAAAAATAGGAAGACAGATTATTATCTGAACAGCAATAGATTGGGAAAAGGTGTCCTTGTGCACCAGTCGTTCAAGGCAAGCATGCAGGTGCAGCAGGCAGTTAAGGCGGCAAATGGTATGTTGGCCTTCGTAGCGAGAGGGTTCGAGTACAAGAACAAGGATGTCTTGCTGCAGTTGTACAGGGCCTTGGCGAGATCACACCTTGAGTATTGTGTGCAGTTTTGGTCGCCTTATCTGAGGAAGGATGTTCTTGCCATGGAGGGAGTGCAGCGAAGATTAACCAGACTGATACCTGGGATGGCAGGAATGACGTATGGAGAGAGATTGGGTCGATTAGGCTTATATTCGCTGGAGTTTAGAAGAATGAGAGGGGATCTCATTGAAATTTATAAAATTCTAACAGGACTAGACAGACTAGATGCTGGAAGGATGTTCCCGATGGCAGGGGAGTCCAGAACCAGAAGTCACAGTCTAAGGATGAGGGGTAAGCCATTTAGGACTGAGATGAGGAGGAATTTCTTCACCCAGAGAGTGGTGAACCTGTGGATTTCTCTACCACACAAGGCAGTTGAGGCCAATTCATTAAATATATTCAAGAAGGAGTTAGATATATTTCTTAAGGCTAAAGGGATCAAGGGATATGGGGAGAAAGCAGGGACAGGGCACTGAATTTGGATGATCAGCCATGATCTAATTGAATGGCGGAACAGGCTCGAGGGGCCGAATGGCCTATCCCTGCTCCTATCTTCTATGTTTCTATGACAGATGTCAGGTTGAGAATACATCTGAGAATATAGAAAGTTCAGGAGAAGTTAAAAAGAAAATAAGAGGGGCAGAGAGGGTATGAGAATAGAATAGCAGCCAACATAAAAGGTAATCCAAAAAAGTCTTCTACAGGCATATAGATAGTAAAAGGTTAGTAAGAGGAGGGTTGGGCTGATTAGGGACCAAAAAGGAGGCCTATTCATGGAGGCAGAGGGTAAGGTTGAGGTACTAAATGAGCACTTTGCATCTGTCTTCACTAAGGAAGAAGATGCTACCACAGACCGAGTGAAGGAGGTGGTAGGGGAAGATACTGGATGGAATAAGAATTGATAAAGAGGAGGTACTAGAAAGGCTGTCTGTACTTAAAGTAGATAAGTCACCAGGGCCGGATGGGATGCATCCTAGGACGCTGAGGGAAGTGAAGGAGGAAATCACGGAGGTACTTGTTATATCCGTGTATCTTAATGTTGTGTCCTTCAATAATCAGACAACAGACTACAGGGAACGATCAACATGTGTTTACTGAATGAGGGTTCAAACTGCAACTGACTGTACAGATCACTACTCAGGGTTTATATACAGGTGTGGTCACTGCCGGTACTACAGGATACAGGAGCTGTAAAAAGTAGTTCTCCCCTTAAAGGTACATACATTACATTCCTCCCCTTTTAGATTAACAGTACCATAACACTCATTTAACAATTAAATATCAAACTAATTACAATTAACGCTTTTAACATGCAACATTAACTGAAAATAGTCTATTTATAAATTCAGTCTTTGGGGAGGCTTCCTGATTCTTTCTGGATAACGCCTTTCCAGAGTGTCTCGCTCTTGGTGCGGAGGCGATTCTAACACCCTGTCGTCAGTTGATTCATCAGCTTCCGATGCTATTGTTTGAGGTAGATGCGACCTGTACGTCAGGTTCCTCACCAGGTACGTATGGCTGAGACATGGGGTTGACTCGTTCCTGTGACTCTAGAATCTGGTCAGCATGGCGTCTCACAATGTTCTCCCCAACATCCACCGTGTGCATATCGTTCCTGGTTGCCATTACTCTGTTCGGTAGTCGCGGGCCAAGACTGGTCGCCCTACATTGAAGCTCCTTGTCGGCTTCTCATTGATGTGCTGGAATTGCATACTCTCAACATCTCTTCCTACATTTGGTCTGAGCAAATCCAGACGAGATCTCAACCTTCGGTTAAAGATCATGGCCGGGGCCTGGTTGGTGACTGCATGTGTCGCATTTCTGTAGGCTAACAGGAAATTGTCCACCTTATGCTGCAGTGGAATGTCCTCATCGCACATGGCCTTTACTGCTTTTTTTAAAGGTTTGTACAAACCTCTCAGCCAATCCATTTGTGGCTGGATGATACGGGGCGGATGTGTAATGCCTTACCCCATTCCTTCTCATAAATCTTCGAAACTCTTCGGACACAAACTGTGGTCCGTTATCAGAGCAAATCTGCTCTGGCAAGCCGTTCCTGGCAAAAATGGTCCATAGGACTGCAATAGTTTTCTCTGTGGTGGTGGTGGACATTTTGATCACCTCAGGCCATTTCGAGTGCGCATCCACGGCTATTAAAAACATTGAGTCCATGAATGGACCAGCAAAATCAATATGCACCCGTTGCCATGGAGATGAGGGCCACTCCCATGGGTGTAGAGGGGCATGTGGTGGTGCATTTTGGACCTTCTGGCATCCTGAGCAGCTCTTGGTCAGGTCCTCGATTTGCTGATCGATCCCTGGCCACCACACATAAGCCCTAGCAAGGCTTTTCATTTTCACCCCTCCCAGATGACCTTCGTGAAGCTCACTGAGCACTCTCTCCCTTAACTTGGGTGGAATTACCACTCGGGATCCACACATCAAGGTCCCCTGGCATACTGACAGCTGTTCTCTTCTGGATGAGAATGCTGGCAACAGTGAGTCGCCATGTGCTGGCCATCCCTTCACCGTCAAATCATATACCCGAGACAGTGTCGGGTCATTTCGGGTCTCCTTCTCTATACCAGCGTTAGTTACTGGCAAGCATTCAATTATAGTCAAATGAAATATTTCGACAGGATCCACTGCTGGTGCTTCCTCCGCAGTAGGCAGTGGCAGGCGTGATAGCCCATCAGCGTTTCCATGCTGTTTCGTGCCCTTATACTCGATTTCATATTGGTGCGCCCTAGAAAAAGGGACCATCTTTGTAGCCGTTGCGCAGTCTTTAACCCTTCTCTGGGTTAAAGATGGAGACAAGTGGTTGGTGATCAGTCAGCAAGGTGAATTTCTGCCCGTGCAGATAGTGATTGAACTTTTTCACTCCCCACACTAGGCTGAGGGCCTCCCTGTCAAGCTGGGCGTAGTTACGCTCAGCTGAGGTTAGTGACCGAGACGCAAAGGCTACTGGCCTCTCCGAGCTGTCCGGGAATTTGTGCGACAGCACCGCTCCAATGCCATAGGGTGATGCATCACACGCCAACCGAATTGGTAGTGCTGGGTTGAAATGAGTTAACACCTCTTTTGATGTGATCAATGCTTTGCTCTTCTGGAAAGCTCGTTTACATTCGTCACTCCACTTCCATGGTACCCCCGTTTGCAGTAGGGTGTCCAGTGGGTGTAGTACGGCAGACAAATTCGGCAAGAACTTATGGTAGTAGTTCACCAGCCCGAGGAACGACCTCAGTTGTGACACATTTTCCGGTGCTGGAGCCTTGACTACTGCCTCAATCTTTTCAGGGGACTTATGTAACCCCTCTTTATCAATAACGTGGCCACAATACGAGATCTGCTTCTGGAAAAACTCGCATTTGTGGCGATTAGCTCGGAGCCCATATTCCTTCAATCCAGTGAGCACCTGCTCCAGGTTGGCGAGGTGATCACTGTCATTTTCGCCCGTGACCAGGATGTCGTCCAAATAACACTGGGTCCCTGGAATCCCTTGCAGGACTTGTTCCATTGCCCTTTGCCAAATAGCCGGAGCTGATGCTACCCCGAACACCAGCCGGTTGTATTGGTAGAGACCTTTATGAGTGTTGATCGTGAGGTACTGTTTCGAGGCTTCTTCTACCTCCATTTGCAGGTACGCCTGGGCCAGATCAATCTTAGTGAAGCGTTTCCCTCCAGATAGCGAGGCGAAAATATCTTCAATCCGCGGAAGCGGATATTGTACAGTGTGAAGGACTGGGTTCACTGTCACCTTAAAGTCCCCACAGATGCGAACCTTCTTTGGTTCCCCAGGCATATTACTCAACGACCTCTTCATTACAGGAACGATGGGTATAGCCCACTCGCTCCAGTCCACTTTGGACAGTACTCCTGAACGTTCCAAACCTTCCAGCTCTGCTTCGACGGCTGGGCGGATCGCATAAGGTACCGGTCTGGCCTTAAAAAACTTTGGGCTTGCATTTTCCTCCATTTTGATCGTCGCTGTTATGCCTTTTAGTGTTCTGAGTCCCTGCTGGAACACTTCTTGTGCGTCAGTTAGCATTTTTGACAGTCGTCCAGGTGTGACGTCGTCGTCCTTTTTGGCATCTACAGTCAGTGCTTGTAGGGAATGCCAATCTAGCTGTATCTTCCGGATCCATTCACGTCCTAGTAGTGGTGGTCCTCCATCTGGCAATACATATAGGTCCATTTTTGGTGTTTCCTTGCTGTTATATATAACGTTCACCCTTATTTTTCCTTTGGGGTAGACGTTTTGCCTCGTGTACGTCTTCAAGACAATCTTTATATCTCTCAAGGGTATATGTGAGAATAGCCGCTTGTAGTCCCTTCGGTTTATGACTGTTAGGGCTGATCCTGTGTCCAATTCCATTTTCACTTGGACTCCTGCTATCTTGAGCGTGACCCAGATAGTTTGGTGATCCTCCGTTTTGATCACATTATGTAGTTTCAGACAACCCAGCTCCTTGCTTCCGGAGTCTGTATCACTCTTCTGTTCGTCTGAACTACTCTCCGTCACCTTATGTACCTTCTTGTACTTCTCCTGTGGAGATTTCTTGCTGCTGGTTTTCTTTCCCGACCTGCAGACTCTTGCTATGTGTCCTACTTTTCCACACTGTCTGCACACTTTGTCCTTGAACCAGCAATCATTATGGTCATGTGTTGTTCTGCCGCAGCAATAGCACTTCACTGTTCCGTATGACATTTCATTTGTGCCATATTCTTGCGGTCTCCGTTGTATCTCTGCAGCGCCCCGTGCTGCTGCTTCGTGTGATACTGCAATGCTGAAAGCCTTGTCCAGTGGAAGATCCTTTTCTGATAGAAGCCGTTTCTGGGTTCCTTCACTTTGAAGCCCACACACAAACTTGTCCCTTAAAGTATCTGCTATGCCGTTCCAAACTAGCAGTGTTTCGATAGCTTGCGCAGTTCCGTTAAATACTCAGCATTACTTTCATCTTTATGCTGGTTCCTTTTGTGAAACTTAAATCTTTCTGCTATCAGCAGCGGTGTGGGGTTTAAGTGGTCCTGTAGGATTGACACTATGTTTTCAAAATCCTTTTCTACTGGCTTCTCTGGGGTTACTAGGTTTCGTAGTAAGCCATACGTTTTTGCATCCATTGAATTCAACAATACCAGCGCTTTCTTGTCATCTGGCACTTCATTCACCTTGCAGTATACTTCTATGCGTTCGACATATGTCGTCCAATCTTCGACTTCATTGTCGAACGCTGTGATACTGCCACTCTTTGGCATTTTTGGGTGTGGTTAGACTGGCTTAAAATGGCGCCTCCCGCGCTTTCCTTTCTTCCCCGCTGCGGCTTAAAATGGCGTCTCCTGCGCTTTCCTTTCTTCCCCGCTGCGGCTTAAAATGGCGTCTCCCGCGCTGCTGCCAACGCCGCTCTCAGCGGTCCTCGTGGCAAATGGCGATGCCCTGTGGGTTTCGTGCGCTGCTCCTGCGCTGCTGCCAATGCCGCTCTCTGCGGTCCTCGTGGCAATGGCAGCGCCTCGCGTTTTCCTGCGCGCCTCTCTTCCCCCGTCGGCCCTTGAACACCGGCTGCGCTCTGCTCTCTCTCGTCTCTCTCCCCGTTGACGCCGCTCAGTCCTGAACACCGGCTGCGCCCTGTGCGCTCTGCCCTCTCTCTCTCCCCCGTCGACGCTGCTCGGCCTTTTTCTGTGCCGCTCGGTCGGCTCTAGCCGCCGCTGGCCGGGAAGGGTCTGTGCAGTACCTGTTGCCAGCCCGTTTCGCTGGACCACCGTGACTGGAAAGCCAAGCCTGGCTCTCGACAGCCTCCCCTGCGATGCTCAAATCTCCGCTGGATGACTGGGCGGTTGCCCGTGGTCAACGCCTGTGCTTCTGGACTCGACCTCCTTCCACTGTTCTTCAGGAGCGAATCCCTGGGAGGTGATACAGAGTTGCAGGTAGGTTCGAATCTGCGTCGTCGCCAATGTTATATCCGTGTATATCTTAATGTTGTGTCCTTCAATAATCAGACTGCAGGGAACGATCAACAGGTGTTTACTGAATGAGGGTTCAAACTGCAACTGACTGTACAGATCACGACTCAGGGTTTATATACAGGTGTGGTCACTGCCGGTACTACAGGATACAGCAGCTGTAAAAAGTAGTTCTCCCCCTTAAAAGGTACATACATTACAGTACTGGCCATAATCTTCCAGTCCTCCTTAGAAATGGGCTGGTGCCAGAGGACTGGAGAATTGCAAATGTTACACCTCTGTTTCAAAAAAGGGTGCAAAGATAAAACCCAGCAACTATAGGCTGGTCAGTTTAACCTCGTTAGTGGGGAAGCTTTTAGAAACAATAATGAGACACAAAATTAACAGTCACTTGGACAAGTATGGATTAATTAAGGAAAGCCAGCACTGATTTGTTAAAGGCAAATAGTGTTTAACCAACTTGATTGAGTGTGTGGATGAGGTAACAGAGGGGGTTGATGAGGGCAATGCGGTTGATGTGGTGTACATGGATTTCCAAAAAGCGTTTGACAAAGTGCCACATAATAGGCTTGCCAGCAAAGTTGAAGCCCATGAAATAAAAGGGACAGTGGCAGCATTAATACAAAATTGGCTAAGTGACAGGAAACAGAGCAGTGGTGGACAGTTGTTTTTTGGACTGGAGGAAGGTATACAGTGGTGTTTCCCAGAGGTTGGTTCTAGGACCACTGCTTTTCTTGATATATATTAATGACTTGGATGTGGGTGTACAGGGCACAATTTCAAAATCTGCAGATGACACAAAACTTGGAAGTATAGTGAACAACGAGGAGGATAGTGATAGACTTCAAGAGGACATAGACAGGCTGGTGGAATGGTCGGACACGTGACAGATGAAATTTAACGCAGAAAAGTGCAAAGTAATACATTTTGGTGGAAAGAATGAGAGGAAATATAAACTAAAGGGTAAAATCCCAAAAGGGGTGCATGAACAGAGAGACCATGGGGTATATGTGTACAAATCGTTGAAGGTGGCAGGGCAGTTTGAGAAAGCAGTTAAAAAAAGCTTAGGGGGATCCTGGGCTTCATGAATAGAGGTATAGAGTACAAAAGCGTGGAAATCATGATGAACCTGTATAAAACACTGGTTCAGCTTCAACTGGAGTATTGTGTCCAATTCTGGGCACTGCACTTTAGGAAGGATGTGAAGGCCTTCGAGAGGGTGCAGAAAAGATTTACAAGAATGATTCCAGGGATGAGGGACTTCAGTTACGTGGATAGACTGGAGAAGCTGGGGCTGCTCTCCTTAGAGCAGAGAAGATTAAGGAGAGATTTAATAGAGGTGTTCAAAATCATGAGGGGTCTGGACAGAGTAGATAGAGAGAAACTGTTCCCATTGGCAGAGGGGTCAGGAACAAGAGGACACAGATTTAAGGTGATTTGCAAAAGAACCAAAGGCGGCATAAGAAAAACCTTTTTTACACAGTGAGTGGTTAGGATCTGGAATGCACTGCCTGAAAGGGTGGCGGAGGCAGATTCTATCACGGCTTTCAAAAGGGAGTTGGATAAGTACCTGAACGAAAACAATTTGCAGGGCTATGGGGAAAGGGCGGGGGTGTGGGACTTGCTGAGGTGCTCTTGCAAGGAGCCGGCACGGGTTTGACGGCCGAATGACTGCCTTTCATGCTGTAACCATTCTATGATCCTCCTTTCGGTCTCCTTTTTCTTTTCCTCATCTTCTGGTCTATGCTTTTGTTCTTCTGTTAATTTTTCTTGTTCTCCTCACCTTTTGTTACATCTTTATTTCTCCCACCCCAAAATTTCTTCCCTCGCTCCTGAAAGTGCTAACTCATGCTAGTGTATGGCTCTGTGGACACTATATATCCTTTCATAGCTCAATTAAGTTGCCATTCTTCATGTGTAAGCCGTGACAATGAGTGTCATTAGGCCACGAGCAAGGGGGCATCATAGTTTGGCCCAATCCAGTTTTCAGCAGGAATCATGAGTTAGTGAATGGGAATGGAATATTTAATGTTTCCTCTTCCTAACCAACTGCAGTACTCCTATTGCCACCATGGATGAGATGAACTAGCTCAGTACACAGCACAAATCAAACCTGAAATGTCTTGATTGGAGTTGTTCAGTACCACCCCAGGCAGTGCATTTACCCATTAGGGAGAGGCTCTGGTTAACCATTCTAGTCTTTTAATTACCCATTCCTGGTGATTTTTTTTGCCTACTCGCTTTTTCACATTCTTTTAATTTTCAAATGCTTTTCCACTTTCTGTATCTTCTTTCTATATTAATCACTCACCCTCCTTTAATGCTGTCCTTTCATTCAATTGCTCTAGAGTCAACATCAATTTCACTTTATGAATGAGATGATCTCTATTGTTACAGTGCATTTGCCACAGTGCTATGCATACACAAACAGATGGGCTCC
Source organism: Somniosus microcephalus (assembly GCF_052327205.1). Classification (NCBI taxonomy): domain Eukaryota; kingdom Metazoa; phylum Chordata; class Chondrichthyes; order Squaliformes; family Somniosidae; genus Somniosus; species Somniosus microcephalus. The sequence continues at coordinate 291,072,744 of NC_140987.1, read as the reverse complement.
TTGGTACAATGTACAAGTTCTAACTTTCTACATGTGGTTCCCAACTGGCCGGCTTCTCCAGGCAGAACTCCACTGATGTTTGAGAACTTCAGTGCAATCTGCGAGAGCAACAACTACAGAATTTCTTTCTTGCTGCTAATCATTTTTTTTAAATGGCTTGACAATGTTTAATGGTTTGTCCAAAAGAAAAGAGGAAACATTATGCACAAACCAGGAACATAAAATATAGAACAAAGAAGCCATTTGGTCCAAGAACAGGAAATGGAAGTACACTCAAAATGGCAAGATTAGAGCAGAGATGTCAAACTCAATTTACATGATGGGCCTGATCCGACATCCTGGCACTTGGCATGGGCCACATTCAGCAAAAGCTATTTGGACATACTAGGGTAGAAATTGGTATGCATTGTGTCTGGACTTTGGCCGTAAAACTGGTTCAATGTATACCAATTTCTGGGCACAAGGTTTTGCACCTAATCTGCACCTTTTAGACACCTGAAATCAGTGTTGGAATAATTTAAATATGCAAATAAGGGTCCCGCGCCTGTTTTGGGACCCTCTTGCAAAATGCGTGAATATCTAGGTGGGGCATGAGCTATGCAAGCTCTGACTAATTTTTCCAGTTCTGCAGCGACCCTCAAAAGGGGCCACTGGAGGCCGCTAAAGAAATGGTAGGGAACATTTTGTTTTTTGTTTTTTACTTCCCCTTCTGTGAAGTAAGGAGGTGCAAGAGTGTCCCTCCCAACTCCCCAGTACTACTATGGCCTGTACTTGGCCCTCCTGCATTTTCTCCAGCTTGTGATGCTCCCTGAGCACAGTGAGAATCCTCAGTTTCAATCCCCTTGGTTCCCTATTTGCCCACTAGTGGAAACAATTTTCACTGTTTGCCCACAGTAAGGGCCCCAGGTTTCATTCACTCCTTTACTGGCTCCTCCTCTCACGGCACCCCTCCCATTCTCCATGTTGTTGCTGCTGCTGCTCCCAGCTCGGCAGGAGATGTTGGTCCCCACGCCCTCCCCTTTTCATCAATCACAAGTCCAACATTTTAAACTGGTTACTGAAGCAATTTATTTCTCTAACTATGCTCCATTCCACTTTACTAACCCAATGCTCCCATCCTTTTGATGTTTTGATTCACATCAAACTGTGTCCTTGTCTATGGCAAGCTTGAAATTGTGAGAGACTCTGTTCCTAGCATGATGTCTTGCTCGATTAGAATATAGATCGGGCAATGAGCTCAGAGCACACTGTGTGGGTCTCCCAATTTTCTGCCCATTAATAGTCAGAAAATTGAGAGAGCAACAAATCTGACACATTGACCACCTTGCACGATTGTCTCAGCCGTGCTCCAATCAGGCAGAGATTCTGCACCAGGAGTAGAACCTCCCAATTTTCGTGGCTCCCAATTACCTAGGTACTGAGGGCAGGATTTCCCTCTGTGGCGGTGAGTCTTTGATGTATTGGGACTTCCATCCATCCCTGGTCCAGGATCGGGGTAATTTGAGTAATTAGACTGGGGACTGTCCATCCCAATCCCAATCTCAGTCTCCCTAGCCCCACACCTCTCCATGCTCCTCCTCTCTCTCCCCTTCAGCTTGCGGTCACTCCGGAGCGAGTGCCAGCAGGGGAGGGATGACATCACGGAGCAGAGGTTGGGCGCGGTTACGCCGCAAAGTTTAAAAACTGCAGTTCAGTCGAGCTGTGAGAAGCGGCGCCCAGGAGGTTCGTGTCCCATTTCGGTACACATGGCAACACTAAAGAATAGGACACCGCAGGCCAGATAAAGCTGCATCTCGTAGGCCGCATTAGAGGAAGAGAGATCTCAAGTGCAGGTATGCAGATCTTCAAAAAGCTGGAAGTACTGGTACAAAAGGCTAACAACACTCTGGATTTTATACATAGAAGCATCGAATATAAAAGGAAGTGATATTCACATTGCACAAGACATTTGTTAGGCCACAGTTGGGAGAGTTACAAGCAGTTCTACGCATTCTACTATAGGAAGGGCATCAGAACCATGGAAAGGATACAGTGAAGAGTAACTAGAATGAGAGGCTTTAGTTATCAAGAAAGACTCCAAAAAATGGGGGTTTTCACTGCAACAGAGAAGGTAATGGAGGGATACTAATAGAAGTTCCCAAATTTTAAAGGTTTTGAAAGAGTAAATAAATAGATTGTTTCCACTGATTAGCAAATGGTAACAAAAGAGTATAGGTTTACAATTATCACTGGAAGAACGCAAGGGAAGTTAGAAGATATTTTTTTCCCCCTGCACAAAGGTCGTTAGAACATGAAATGCTTTACCATAAATGCCTACTGAGGCAGAGACTATATTATCATTTAAAAGAGAAATGGATAACTTTTGAAAAGGAATATAAAACAACACCGGCAAAGAGCATAAAAATGGGATTAGACAGCTGCAATTGAAGAACTAGCATTGGCACAGAGTCAATGGAACCACTGGCTTCCTTCTGTGCTATAATTTCTGATCCTATTTACAACCAAAACAGCAAATAAGAATATTTATAAATTTTAGAAAAGTCCCATTAAATACGAATCTTCATTGCATAATTGAGGCTTTATTTGGGGCACATTTGTGATGTCTAGCAGTGAGAAAATAGATGCTCCAAACATTCTGATAAACTCGGTATGCTAAAAGGAAGATTCTTGAATACTTTGGGCATAGTACAATAACTTAGATTAACACAAATGATAAAGTGGGAAATCTTAGCAATGATTTCACTAGTATACTTTATTTATACTGTTTTTTTCTTTAACTATCTTTTCACCATTAAAAACATTTTGGTTGAATGCATTTGAACTCTATTAATGGAGAAATCCATCACCATGCTCGAATTACACAGGTCCCTTTACAATATTTTATTCTCAACAATGCATGGGTGTCCTGCTGAATTATTTCTGAAAGAAAAATTACTGTTCTAGTGAGTCCACTCAGGCATAGAAAGTAATGACTCATCAATATAAATAAACACTACAAAAACATATATACTGGAAAATGGTAATGTGGATCAGTGCATTTTGCAGAGGCTGCAAAAGTATAAAGAGTTTCAGAAAGGAATTACTTAACTCGGAGCTTCTGCACCATCTTGGTATCAAAATATCATATTTTTCAGATTACTCAATGGCCAGAATTTTTCGGATGGTCAGCGGGGGCGTTTGGACGGAGGCGGATCGGCTGGGAATTTTTTTTTTTTGACAGCGGGTAAGGAACCCGCCTCCACACGAGTCTCCCAGATGTCGGGTTCTTCATTGCTGAACAGACCCGACACCAAGCGGCGGGGGAGGCAATTGATATCATTTGATACATTAAGAGCCAATTAAGTAGTATTTTATACCTACCTTTCAATTTTGCGTGTTCCCCCCACGGGTTACACGCTGCTCGGGGATCCCGTCAGGTAAGGACGTTGGGTGTTGGGTCAGCATGTGATGGATTTCTTTAATTGCCAGCTGCAAATGGTCTATAAAAGCTCCCATTTCATAGGTCTTCACTTCGCAAGGTTAGAAGCTGCTACTGAGCTTTATGCAGCTTGCAAGTGTTTCAAGCTAACTATCCAGTGTCATCTCATTGGAACAACCTCTCTCACCACTGACAGATCGCTTGTCATCTCAAACCCACCTGCCGTCTATTCCATCAGCCCTTGAACCTATCTCACCTTGGTCTTCAGAATCCCACCACGATCAGCCCCAACACCAGCAGCACCAACAATACCAACCTTCTCTGCAATCAGCTGGTGCTGCACAGGACACCACAGCTGACCACATTGCTGCCTGGGACACCAGGGATGACCTCACCATAGCCAGATTTACTTCACTTAACGGTGTATATCCTGGCTGCCACAAAGCGCCAGGTTGGCACGCCACACCAACACCATAAAGCATCCCTACAATGCCCAAGCCATTCCTTTCACACTCATCACCATTGCGGGAGGTGCCGCTATGTCTCACCATTCATTGCAACTCACTAAGCCACTTCCAAAGGTGCACACAAACGTGTCCAAGAACGCAAAGTGTTGAAAATAAAAGTTTTAATGCTTGACACCACACCAACAGAAACTTCACATGAAAATTGGATAAAACACCCAAGTGGCTACCCTTCACAGAATCACAGAAACCCCACAGTGCAGATAGAGGCCATTTCGGCCCATCGAGCCTGCACCGACACATATCCCACCCGATCCCCGTAACCCCACGTATTTAATCCCCCCTAACACTAAGGGTCAATTTATCATAGCCAATCAACCTAACTCACACATCTTTGGACTATGGGAGGAAACCGGAGCACCCGGAGGAAACCCACGCAAACACGGTGAGAATGTGCAAACTCCACACAGACAGTCGCCCGAGGCCGGATTCGAACCCGAGTCCCTGGCACTGTGAGGCAACAGTGCTAACCACTATGCCACCGTGCTGCTGTTGCCGTGCCCTTGTGTACTGTTAGTTGGTATCATTGGACGAGGATGAGGATGAGGATGAGTGTGAGGGGTGGCTAGTGAGATGGGGATGTGATAATGTAGATAGAGAGGGATGGTCGAACCAAAATTCTACTCGTTAGAATTTAGCTTTCTTGATGAACAAGCAAAAAAATTGATTAAAACACAGCTGCTGCCTGTCAAACTGACCATGTTTAGGTGGACTTTATCCAAAATTGACCCTCACAGCATTCAAATTCAAAAGACACGTGAAGGCACTAAAATAATATTGGGCTGGAATTTGCGGTAGAAATAATGGTGAGGCTAACAGCGCTCACCGTTATTTACGTGAAAATCAGACAGCAACTTGCAGCAACTGTACATGCGTAGTTAAACGTGGAAATCCAGAAGTTGCTGTCCAAGATACCCTGCTCCTCCAAAAGCTGCGCGACAACGGTATCTCGCCGAGAGATTCACCATTAAAATACATTGAACAGTGTGATGCTGTACTTAATTGATAGATAAGGACTAAACTCATAGAATTACATAGAATACACAGCACAGAAACAGGCATTTATGCTCCACTGAAGTCTTCCTCATCTAACTATCAGTATAACTCTCTATTCCTTTCTCCCGAATATGCTTATCCAGACTCCCCTTAAATGCATCTATACTATTCGCTTCAACCACTCCCTGTGGTAGCGAGTTTCACATTCTCACAACTCTCTGAATTCCCTATTTGATTTCTTGGTGACTATCTTATATTGATCACTGCTAGTTTTGCTCTTCCCCACAAGTGGAAACACACTCTCTGTCTACTCTATCAAAACCGTTCATGATTTTAAAGACCTGTATTAGGTCACCCCTCAGCCTTCTCTTTTCAAGAGAAAAGAGACCCAAGCATGTTGCTCCTTTCCGGATTACGTATAACCTCGCATTTTTGGCATCATCCTTGTAAAACAGTTTTGCACCCCCTCCAGTGCCTCTACATCCTTTCTATAACATGGCGACCAGAATTATACACAATACTCCAAATGTGGTCTAACCAAGGTTCGATACAAGTTTAGCATAACTTCTCTACTTTTCAATTCTATCCCTCTAGAAATAAACCCTAGTGCTTGGTTTACTTTTTTTTTATATAAATGGCCCTGTAAACCTGCGTTGCTACTTTGTGATTTGTGTATTAGTACTCCCAGGTCCCTTTGCTCCTCTACCCCATTTAGATTCTTGTTTTCCAAGTAATATGTGACCTCCTTATTTTTCTTACCAAAATGTAATACCTCACACTTCTGTGTTGAAATTTGTTTGCCAATTATCTGCCCTTTCTGCAAGTTTATTAATGTCTTGTAATTTGTTGCAGTCCTCCTCAGTATTGACAAGCTTCCCCCCCACCCCCCAAAACCCACCACAATTTGGTGTCATCCGCAAATTTAGAAATTGTGTTTTGGATTCCAGAGTCTAAATCATGAATATAAATTGTGAACAAGTGCCCCAGCCAATGTTCTCTCTAATTATTTTTGCGCGGCCCATTCAATTTTTCGCGTATGCGTGGTTATTGACATTGAAAAGCCCGTGAGCAGCCTGCACAGGACCTCCAGACCACTGCGCAGAACGTTGGTCCCAGCACTAATCCTTGTAGGACCCCACTTTACAACTTGTCACTCTGAATAGCCACCCTTTACCCCTACTCTCTGCTTTCTGTCTTGCAACCAGCTAGCTATATATTCTGCAACTCATCTGACTCCGCATGCTCTGACCTTATTCATTAGTCTATTATGTGACACATTATCGAAGGCCTTTTGGAAACCTAAATAAATTGCATCTACTGCATTACCCTTGCCTACTCTCTTACCTCTTCAAAGAATTCAATGAGGTTGGTCAAGCAAGACTTTTCCTTTTGAAATCTATGCTGACAATTCATTATTATATTTTTGTTTAGATTTTTGTTGTTTTCTCCTTTAGTAGGGATTCCATTATTTTCCTACTACCAATGTTAAGCTGACTAGTCCATAGTACCCTGGACATGTTCCATCTCCCTTCTTAAATATAGGTATAATAACATTAGCTATCCACCAGTCCTCTGCCACTACATCTTTTTCTAACGAATTATTAAATATGTGTAATAGTGCCTCTGCTATCTCTTCGAGATTCTTTTAAAATGCGCAGATGCAATCCATTCAGACCAGGGTTTTATCCTCTGAATTTGATTAGTGTATTTAATAATTCTCCTCTTTATGTTAAATGCGATTATATCGGGGCAGATTTTGTGGTCAGCAGCGTACCTACAGAGTATGCCGCCGGCATCCGAATAGAATACAAACTTACCCGATGCGGACTCTTCTTCGTGAACCTGCTATCTGACGCTGCATACTCGAGGGCAGCGTAATGACCCACGGATCCCAGGGCGCAGCATGTGCAAAGCCTACCTGGGATCACATGGGCCTGGTGCTCCAATCAGAGGAAGCACCGAGTTTCCTCTCGACAGATATGTGGGAACCAGCATCAGGCTTTTACAATTAATTGTTCAATAACTGGTACTATGGGGAATAAAGTTGCAGAATAAGGCGACAAAGGAGAAAGGAGTGTGCTTTTACATATGAGGGGGGAAATGCAAATTGATTAGATTTTTTTTCATTAATTAAACTATTACAGTAAAATGTACTGTATTTATTCAAGATATCAAATTATATTACTGCCCATCTAAAATGAAAAAAACTTCGGATAAATTTAAAAAAACACTCCTTAAAGCATTTTAGCTATTGCTGAACTACCCTGCCTGGATGCAAACTCTTACTTATTTTCATCATTAAAGCAGCTTAACTTGCAAAAGAACAGAAAGGTGGTTCCTTTCACAGTGAAACAGGCTCCTGCGCCCGCTTTCACTAACCATAACATTTTCGTTCATAATTGCTAGTCAGTTGGTGGGCAATTAGCCCAACTCTGCACCAGCAATGAGTATTTCCTCATCGATGCGCATCATCTGTCAAGACCTAACATGGCAGATTGCAAGTTCAGGATTTAGCGCATGCAGAAATCCCGAACTTGCTGTCAATTTCAAAGGCGGTATGATGGTATACTCCGAGTACAGTCATACCCACCGCAAAATCTGCCCCAATATTTCTAATTGCATCTTACAATGTCCTGTCCACCTGATCCATCTCCCTGGTAAATACTGAAGCAAAGTAATTATTTAATATTTTACCATTTTGTTATTGCTGCTTGTGATTTTATCCTGTCCATCCCTTAGTGGCCCTAGTCCCATCCTGACTTTCCTTTTTCTTTACTTATGTGCTTGTAGAATATTTTACTATTTTGTTTTATGTTCCATGATAATTTAATTTTATAGTTCCTCTTTGCCTTCCTAATTGTGTTTTTTTTTACTTCTCTCCTAATCTCTTTGTATTCTCTTGTCCTGCTCTGCCTGCTGTCCATGTACTTAGTATGCGCTTCTTTCTTTACCCTCAATTTGTCCATTATGTCTTTATTCATCCATGGCGTCTCATTAGTATTTAGTTTGTTCTCGTTTCTTAGCTGAATATGTTTTTCCTGGACTCTCATGAACACCATTTTAAAATGTTTCCCATTGCTGTTCCACATCATTGTTTGCCAATATTGTTGTCTATTTTATTTTCCCAAGTTCAATGCTCAGTCCCTCAAAATCGGCTTTTCTCCAATCTATTACCCTGATCTTTGTCGTGCTCATGTCTATCTCAATTATCTTAAAGCGTATTATATTATGGTCACTATTGCCTAGATATTCCTCTACATTTACATCTCTTATCTGCTCTGGTTCATTCCCTATTACTAGATCTAGTAGTGAATCCTCTCTTGTTGGGCTTCTTACATACTGGGTTAGAAAGGAGTCGTGTACACATTGTAGGAACTCCATTCCCTTATCCCCTTTATCTACCTCATCTGGCCAATTAATTTCAGTTGAAATTGTGATTGAAATCGCCCACAATTATTCTTCAATTTTTTTTTTAACTCATTTCCCTAATTTGTTTTCTTCTTCCACCTCTCTTCTACTATTAGGTGGTCGGTAGACTACCCCTATTAGTGTGATTGGTCCTTTATTGTCTTATATCTCTATCCACATGGATTCTATTTCAGCCTTACTGATGGCTGAGTCACTTTTTTTCTACTGTTATCTCTAATAAGTACAGCTACTCCGCCTCCCCTTTTTCCCTCTCTAGCATTTCTAAATGTTATACTCTGCAATGTTTAATTCCAAGTCCTAATTTTTCTGTAGCCATGTCTCAGTAATCCCGACTATATCTGGTTCCTCGTAACGTATTATTGCCTCCAGTTCCTGTTTTATTAAGGACACTGTGTGCATTGCTGTACAGACAATTTAACTCATTTTTAAAAACATTTCCTCACTTTATTTTGAACCATCTTTTTACACTCCTGTTCTATAACTCTGTTTATTCCCCAGCCATTTATGTCCTCCCTTAGTTTAGTCTGTCCTGTCCTATGCTCTCCTTTCCTGTTTCTTTTATATTTAGGTTTGTTTCATTTCTTATAGATCCCTCCCTCGGTCTTACCACCTCCCTATTTACCCTTGTCACTAGGACACTGGTCACATTCTGGTTCAGGGGGAGCCAGTACCATCAGTACAGCTCTTTCCTGTCCTAGTACCGATGCCTGTATCCCATGAAAAGGAACCCCTCTTTCCCACACCAGCCTTTAGCCACGTGTTAATTCCCTTGGTCGGTCTGTCTCTATGCCAATTTGCATGTGGTTCGGGCAATAATCTAGTCCTGCTTTTTAATTTAGCTCCCAACTCCCGATAGTTCCTCAGCAGGACCTACTCCCTGTTCCTACCTATGTCGTTTGTTCCAAAATGGTTCACGACAACTGGATTTTTCCCCTCTTTCCAAATTGCTCTCCGGCCACCTCGAGATATCAACATAACATACAGGACTCTCATTCGTGGCTGCAGAGGACACCATCTATCCCTCTAATTACAGAACCCCCTATCACTACCACATTTCTATTCTGCTCTTCACTCCACAGAGCCTTCTGAGCCACAGTGCCTTGATCTGCATTGTGGCTGTCCTCCCTGCAGTCTTTCTCCTTCTCATAACAGGTAACATCGTACCTGTTGGACAGGACTCATGTCTGCGGGACCTCCTTCCCAACCTCTCCCAAGTCCCCGCTACCCGGCTCCCCGACAGTCACACCCTCCCCTTCCTGAACCTGTGCTTTCCTCTGGGGCGTGACTGTGTTCTGAACTATTCAGAAATTGCTCCCCCTCCTTTATGTTTCAGAGTGTCTCTAACTCGCACTCCAGCTCAATGACTCTGAGGCGGAGTGACTGAAGGCGAAGACATTTCCTGCAGATGTGGGAATCCGGGACAGTCTCGATGCCCACTAACTACAGTCCCGACACAGTCCTGCCTTGCCATCTCTAGTTTTATTTATTTATTTGTTTATTAGTAGCCTGAATTAAAATTAGGTAGACTGCTAGGCCTAGAAATTCAGTATAGCCACGTTTGGGGCGCTACAGCCGGGCGGCCGCTAAAGTTTGCGCCACCTTCGCCGATATTCAGTTGCATCGCCCCAAGAGGTTGCTGCTGCGCTAAAACAGGCGATGCACGACTATCATTAGGCGCTAAGCCGGCGGCCCGGGGCGATACCCCCGAGGGCGGGCGCAGCGCAGGTGCGGCGAGTTGCTGATTGAAGGCAGACACTCTGGCGCCGGTGAGCTCTTAAAGGGGGAGGGTGGATTTGTTTGGCTGCCACGCCCTGCACACTGCAGCCCTGAAGCAAGGCCTGACCACTGCTGCTTGATCTGTACAACGCCCAGGACAATGAAGAAGGCCAGAGAGAGAGCGCAGCGCTTCAGCGACGGTGACCTGAGGGTGCTGGTTGGCGCAGTGGAACGCAGGCGCCATGTTCTGTTCCCTGAAGGTGGCAGGAGGCCGCTGCCCAGCGCCTATCGGAAAGCCTGGAGGGAGGTGTCAAACAGGGTGACCTCCAACAGCGTGGTTGCCAGGACTCCTGTGCAATGCCGGAAAAAGTTCAACGACCTCACTCGGGTTGTCAGGGTGAGTACCCTTTCCAGTGTCCTCCTCATCCCTGCATGTGCACCTCAGTTTATGGGCAAAGGGACCTGAAAGCCCGAATGCCCAGCCCTCATCCAGCAGCTATGGGACTGTCATGAAAATCACTTGCACATTCAGGACTTTACACACTGTCAGGGCTATTCCACCACGGGAGGCAGTGCAGACAAGATCAGGGCTTCACACTGTACTTAGAGGCCGTCCTTTCTCTTGCAGGGCAAGGTGGCGCACAACCGAAGGCAGCAGCGTGAGACCGGGGGAGGCCATCCTGACCTCAAACAGCTCTCCGACCTGGAGCAGTTTGTGGAGCGCATTATGTCAGGCCGGCTGATTGGCCCCGTCGCCAGTGGAGATGCCGGCCCTGTTCTGGGCCCCAATGGTAAGGGCATCACCTTTTTGACCTCTCTCTTTCCACTTGCGCCTCAGAACAGCATCCTTTGCCACTGTCGGACCAATGCAGTGCATAGCAGCACTCATGCCTCCCTCGCTGCCGCCCTGTCCTCACTCTAAAGCAACTCTTGTGCCTCCCTGCTTTCAGATGGCGAATCACCAGGTGAGGAGGCGGGCCCTCAAGCTGGCACTGTGAGTGAATCGGAGGGCGAGGAGGAGGAAGAGGAAGAGGAAGCCGGACCATCAGTGCCACCCTCAGCCGAGGCAGCCCATGGCGATGATGGGGACACGTCTTCCCTGGAGGGGAGCAGGGGGGAAGGGTCGGAGGAGCGTGAAGCTCCGGGGCCCAGCGGGCTGCAGCAACGCGGGAGGGGTGGGGAAGCTCGGCGGCCTTCTCCCGGGAGGGTGAGTGCGGCCTCCAGTCCTGCTACGGTGAGCGCAGAGGAGGTGCAGCTCCTAGCGGAAATGGCCGCCCAAGCTGAGCGCAGGCACACTGAGCTCATGGCTGCAGTGGCAAGGATGCCTGACTCCATAGAGTCACTGGCAAGGAGTGTGCAGGAATTCGGGGCAGCACAGGCCAGGAGTCTGCAACAATTCAGTGCAGCACAGGACAGGAGTCTGCAGGACTTCGCGGCAGCACAGGCGGCTTCCAGCCAAGTGCTCAGTCGTGCCGTGCATTCACTGGCTGGTGTCATGCGGGCACAGACCAGGGCCACACAGGCACTAACTGCTGCCGCCCTCGCTGGATCGGCCAGGCATCGCCAGGGCACTCGCCGCGCCACAGCAGCCCAGCAGTCTGTGCTTCAGCAAATTGCTGCGCATGCTGCAGTGCTGGCCCGTGCGAGTGCCAATGTCTCAGGCGACCAGGGAGTACCTGTGATCTGTCAGGTTGGCAGCATTCCTGCAGCCGAAACTGCCACTCCTCCATTGCAGCTGCCACCAGCCGCTGGACAGACTGCTGCTGCCCAAGCAGAGTTGGAACAGTCAGCAGCCGGCCCCTCCAGGCCCAGAGCTGGTCCAGGCCGACCCCCAAGGGCATCTGCCGTCTCGCCATCTGACCCTCAGCAGCCTTCCCCCAGCCTTGCTGCAGCCACTGGGGTCCCATTGAGGAGGAGCTGCAGGGCGGGCAGGGGCCAATCACGGATGCGAAACGCATCACCCTCGTAGGGGAAAAAGTAGAAGGTGTGGCCAAATGTTTTGTTTCACTTGTAAAGGATGACTCTGGTGTATGTGTTTTTTTGGAAAGACCGATACTGGTGTATTTGTGTCTGTGTAAAGGCCGAGACTGGTCTATTTGTGTTTCTGTAAAGGCCGAGACTGGTCTGTTTGTGTTTTTGGTGGGGGGGGGGGGGGGGGGGGCTTCTCTCCATTAGTTTGTTATGTGGGAAGGGCACAGAGGTATCAAAGTAATAAATGTTCTTAAATCGCACTGTCCATGCTTTCTTTTGGAAGTCCTGGTTGCACTGCTCGGCTGAGGGCTTGTGGAACAGCTACATTCATCTTGTTCCATTGGCACAAGCCATTCCGAGAGGGGGCCTAGAACCGACGTGCAATAAGCCGCCGACGGGCGGCCCTTGCACTTTCTGCCTCCCTCCTGTGCTGGTCCTCCTCCTCCTCCTCCTCCTCCTCTGGTGGTCCTCCAATGTCTGGTGGCAGTGGCTGAGTCCTGCGGATAGCCAGGTTGTGCAGCATGCAGCACACGACAACGAAATGGGAGACTCGCTCAGGCGAGTACTGTAGGGCTCCTCCGGAACGATCCAGACAGCGGAACCGTTGCTTCAGGGCGCCGATTGTTTGCTCAATGATGTTCCTGGTTGCTTGATGGCTGTCATTGTATCCCTCTTCAGCAGGGGTGCTGGGCGCACGGAGCGGGGTCATCAGCCAGGTGCACAAAGGATAGCCTTTGTCCCCGAGAAGCCATCCTCGTGGGTGAGGCTGGGCCTGGAACATGTCTGCCACAGAAGTCTGGCGCAGGATGAAGGCATTGTGGCTGCTGCCTGGAAAGCGGGCATTGACAGCTAGGATGAGCTGCCTGTGGTCACACACCAACTGCACGTTGAGCGAATGGTAGCCCTTCCGGTTGCGGTAATCCTCGGCATTCTCTAGAGGTGCCCGCAAAGCCACATGCGTGCAGTCAATGGCGCCCTGCACCATGGGGAAGCCCGCTAATGCTGCAAAGCCCATTGCATGCTGTTGCTGCTTGTCAACGGCCATGGAGAAGGAGATGAACTGACGTCTCCTTCTGAAAAGGGCATTGGTCACCTGGCGGATGCAGCAATGTACCGCAAACTGGGAGATGTTGGAAATGTCCCCAGTAGCGGATTGGAAGGAGCCGGTGGCATCGAAGTTGAGAGACACCGTCACTGCCACCGACAGAGGCGTCCTGCTCCTCAGCTGTGGCTGCAGATCTCCGCGAAGCAGGTGGCAGATCTCAGTGACCACCGCCCTTCGGAATCGCAGCCTCCGAACACACTGCTCGTCAGACATGTTCAGATATGAGAACTGCTGGCGGTATACCCTGGGTGGGTAAGGCCTCCTTTGCCGACGCCTGTTGCCCCTTCTCCCTCTGGCCATGACTGGCACTCTCTCACGGCGTCTCTGAGCCCTTTGAATGCAATGGAGAAGCCCAACATTTCCACCCATTGCAGCCCCCATGATATGTTTCCAATCAATGCTATGGCTCTGAAGTTAAAGACAAGTGCAAAGCTGTGGCCTGAAGCCACAAGTACCTGTGCGAGTGTTGAGCCAAACCAGAAAGCTCTCTACCTTTGTCTCTCTGAAAGAAGGAGTGTTGCAAAATGGCTGCCATTTCTACTGCAGGAGGAGTGCCCTTTAATTTGCGCCCCCCACGCCCCGCAGCGACTGGGAACCGTTCCCCTCTACCAGTCGCTAGGGGCGCCAGGCGCACAATAGGCCGGCGCCACTGAATTTCCGGTTTGGGGCGCACAAAGGGCGTTGCACGATGAAATGACGTCAGGATCTGCGCGCGCAGCTGAGCGCGCGCAAAGGCTTTGCGCCGCCACTAAATCTTAACTGAAGTTGGCGAGACGCGCAGATCGCGCTGCGCCTGGGCGCTAGCCGCTTAGCGCCCCACATCTCCTCCTCCTAAGGCGCGAGCGGCTGGCGCAAACAACTGAATTTCTAGGCCCTATTGTTTAAAAAAAAAAAAATTACTGTTTACTCACCCTCAAAGCTCCTCTTCCATTCTCGCCGTGACATCACTTGGCTTTCATAGGCTCCTCCACTCCGTCGACTGTGACGTCACTTTTGCAAATTTACTCAGTTTGTTTTCCCTTCTCTGTTGCTGCTCTGCCACGCTGCTGTTTAAATGCTTGGGGTCACTCCAGTGCTGCTCCACGCTCTCCCGACACTCTGCCGCGCTGCTGTTTAAATGCTTGGGGCCACTCCCGTGCTGCTCCACACTCTCCTGATGCTCTGCTCGACTCACCAGAGTGTTAGGGCTTGTCCATTCCAGTGTAAGTACCCTTTTAACAGCGTGCCAAGTCTTAATTACTGCTAAACAATTTATCTGGCAATGAAAATATTGTAACCGACACTTCTTGGTTCAGACTCTGCACTGCTTATTAACAATTCTTCAATCTGATGGGTTTAAGAAACACTCTGTTGCTTGCCCTGTTCACTCAGGTCCCAGATGCTCTCCAGAGGGCGCTGCGTTTCTTGGATGGTTGGCTGACAGGAAGTTCCAGTGCAAAAGCCCATAGACATGTGCAAGTGTAACGAACAGCCACTGACCGCAAAATCCGGCTCATACAGTATTAATATTTTAAAGACAACATGACAGTAGAAACAGACTTTAATCCTTATATTTTCTCTCATTGCTACTTTTTAAATAAAAAAACAAAATGACAGAAAACTCCTTATGACAGTAATGGCAGATACAACTATCCACCCAATCAAATAGAGAAATTATCACACAAAGATCCACATCCAGCAATTTCTGCTTTCCAATATTAGAACACAATTCCATCTATAAAAGTATAATTGTTTTTAAACACATCTGAAGCTTATTTTTTCTCCTTGATCAATTTATTTCTGATGCAATAAATAAAATGTTTCACCATTCTGCACCACTACTTTCTGTGATGAACAACCCAATAATTCCTGGGTTACAGATTATGCATTCTATCAAATACTTCCTTCTAGCTTTTAATGTTGTTGTTCAAATTTATTAAGCCAGTTATTGAATAATTTAACTGTATTGCTCCAGTGGAAGCTTGCATCACCAGCTACCCCGGAAAATTAGCCAGTGGCTAACTGCCAACAAGTTAAATCACTCTTAGGGTACTTGAGAGGGGGGTATAATGACTGTCAGGAGAATGTTGTTTCATTCCGATGGTCTTCGGATTCATTCTCTCTGATCTTCTTATAGTATATATCTTGGGAGGATGGATAGGGTACAACGGTTATAAGGGTTATTATGCTGTATGGTTTACTTGATGTGCTTTTTGTAATCAGCCCATTGGACACTCTGCATATAGCTATGACTCATATATTCTTAAGAAAAATGATTGA